>NW_015396623.1:0-1262 GCF_001527695.2 Protobothrops mucrosquamatus
GAATCTGTGGCAGAAGGCGGTCTCGGAGGTAGCCAGGTCCTATGCCATGGAGCGCTTTAAAGGTGGTAACTAACACCTTAAAGCGCACCCGGAAGGCCACTGGCAACCAGTGCAGCTCGCGCAGCAGCGGTGTTACGTGGGAGCGACGAGTCCCTCCCAACACCGCCCGCGCGGCCGCATTCTGGACCATTTGGAGCCTTCGGGTGCTCCTCAGAGGGAGCCCCATGTAGAGGGCATTACAGTAGTCCAGGCGGGAGGTGACGAGAGCATGAGTGACTGTGCGCAAGGCGTCCCGGTCCAGAAAAGGCCGCAACTGGTGAATCAGGCGAACCTGATAAAACGCCCCCCTGGCCACGGCCGACAAATGGTCATCCAATGTCAGCCGCGAATCCAGGAGGACTCCCAAGTTGCGCGCCCTCTCTGAGGGGGCCAAGATTTCGCCCCCTATAGTCAGCGATGGTGTTTGCTGCAGATGAACATATAGTCTTCGTTGCAGTGTTTCCTCACTTCACCTCTGGCCCATAAATGAGTGTTTCAGATGTCGGTGAAAAAAATTCTATCATCACAACATGCCATTAGCAATTTGTTTCAGGACACATCTCTTTGAGCAGCCTTAATTTAGTTAATATATTGTTTTTTTCTCTCCAATAATGTTTTATCTTTTTCTCTCTCTTGATAGATCTTGAATCTAACGGTGATTTAAATAATGATGATTATGAGTATGAGGATGAAGCTAAACTTGTCATATTTCCAGACCACTATGAAATTCCTTTACCCAATATAGAAGAACTGCCAGCACTGGTGAGTGAATGAGAGAATGGGATAGCCAAAAAGAGAAATTTAAGGAAGTCAATTGACTCTTTCAACATACAGGAAAACCTGTATAGACTTGTTACTGCTGACACAAATTATTATACTTGCCAAAAGTGTATTATGTCATACAAAGATGGTCAACTACAAGATTCTGGGATTTTTTCTTTTAAAAAAATACATCTATTTATTCTATCTGCATACCATTTTAATAATACAAACCAAAGTGGATTAAAAACTGATTGTCAGCAACTATTTATTTATTTATTTTATTTTTTGGATTTATATCCCGCCCTTCTCCCGTAGGACTCAGGGCGGCTGACAATCTATTTAAAATACATACAAAACAATACAAATTTAAAATTAATTAAAAGGAATATTTAAATATTTGTCGAATTTTAAAATATAATTAAAACCCCCCTAAAAATTACCCTAGGCCAGTCCTGCAAGCT
>NW_015396623.1:4775-8077 GCF_001527695.2 Protobothrops mucrosquamatus
GTCACAGTGTCCCAGGGGCATGTGAAGTGACCAAAACCTGCTGCAACCACCCAGCAGACGGGGGGGGGGGAATAAAAACCAAACACCCCCCACCCCCGCTGCCAATCCTCAACAGAAATGCTCACAACAATGAAAATCTTGGACAGCAAGAAGAGCGCGGCCAGGCAGGTGTCTTGCTCGGCTGTGGCTTGGGGGACACTTTTTTCAGTGCCATTGTAACTTCAAACAGTCACTAAGTGAACTGTTATAAGTCGAGGACTACCTGTACTTTATCACTTTTTTCCTTTTTTTTTTTTTGGTCATCAAGTTTTTGACCCCTTGCTAGGTGACTGTTGGTACTCAGATGTTGCCATATCCTAAAAGTGGTACAATGGGTGAAAAGGTTGAAAAGCCCTGGTCTAATCCACACAGGAAAAGGGGCTCCTACAGATACATGGGTATCTGTACATGTATGTGTTTATGTTGCCATCTTTAAGAATTCCTAGTTAGCTTCAAAGGTCAACAAGGCAATGTGTGCAAATGCTTATAGTTTAAGATGTCTAGAGAGTATCTCTGAGAGCACAGGAATTTATTTTCATGATCTCAACTAAATTTTGTATGAACCCAGACATAGTTTCTGTTTTGGTTGCATATCAGGTTTTTGTCATTTCAGCATAGGAAGAGAAAGGCAGTGACATTTAATTGATTTTCCTATTTAGGCAGATGCTTGCAAATCCTTGCAAATTCTGTTCCACCTTTTTCACCTTCTATCTAAAACAGTGTTTCTCAATCTTGGCAGCTTGAAGATACGTGGACTTCAACTCTCAGAATTCCTCAGCCAGCCATGTGTGTATTGTGAAAGACCGATTCAGGGATGTCAATTCACACCTCTCTTTTGAATTTGCCAGATAACTTTAAGCAAATTGGTGTTTCTCAACCATAGTTCCACTATTAATTTGCAGTTTTTGGATGCAGTCAGAGTAATTTATGCCACAATTGAAAGGATTACTGGGATTATGTGAGGGTAACAATAGGTCCTCCAGAGGACTACCTGAAAATGTTTACTATTGTTAGTGTTCTTGGTTACAAGCCAACAACAAACAACAACAAAAGGACCAGGACAAACCAAATAATCATTCTGCCTGCCTTTGATGTTCAGCTGAATCTTCCCTCCACTCCAGGTGACAATAGCTTGTGATGCAGTCCTCAGTTCGAAATCTCCCTACAGAAAGCAAGACCCAGACTCATGGGAAGAAGAGCTGCAAATCTCCAAACATGCCAACACTCTGGTGCAAATGGACAACGGGGTCAGGATTCCACCAAGGTGAGATTGTTGTGTTTTATACACAAAGAAATGAATTATTAAGGGAAGGAAGGAAGGAAGGAATATTTATGTTCCTCTATAGCAGTGGTTCTCAACCTTTTTAATGCCGTGACCCCCAACCGGTCGTAAGTCGAGGACTAAACCGGTTGTAAGTCGAGGACTAAACCGGTCGTAAGTCGAGGACTAAACCGGTCGTACGTCGAGGACTAAACCGATCGTAAGTTGAGGACTACCCAACCGGTCGTAAGTCGAGGATTTTCCCTGCCCGGGAGTGCCGCGCATGTGTGGTTCCGCCCCCTGCGCCGGCCGAGGCGTAGCTGGCAAGCGGCAGAGACGGAGCAGGCCGACCACCAGCTGGCCCAGCTCAAGGGAGGTAAGGCACCCGCCGGAAAAGGGAAAAAAAAATGGCGGACAGCCTTGCTTGGCGACCCCTGTGAAATGGTCAATCGACCCCAAATGGGGTCGTGACCCATAGGTTGAGAACCGCTGCTCTATAGGTAAGGAAATATCTCTGAAACGATGACCCAACGGGGCACGGATTGTCCAGCAGTAATGAAAAGGAAGCTGTTCTGGTCATATTCTAAAGGGCTCATGGCATAGATAGAGAATACACAGCTGTCAGTTCAGAATTTTCTGAATTGATGATGGGATTGGGAGAGGAATGATCTCTCGTTATGATTTTGTTTCTATATATTGGGACTCTGATTCATGATGGCTGAGGGACGAAATATATTCCTGTTTCTTTAAATAGATAACTAAATCTTTTTTAGTGTAAAGAAGTAATCCTAAACCAACTCATTACAGATAGTTCTCGACTTACCACAGTTAGTTTAGTGACCGTTCAAAGTTACAACGGCACTGGAAAAAGTGACATGATCATTTTTCACACTTAACGACCGTTGCAGCATCCCCATGGCCACATGATCAAAATTCAGACGCTTGGCAACTGACTCTTTTTTTTTTATGACGGTTGCAGTGTCCCGGGGTCATGTGATCCCCTTTTGTGACCTCCTGATAAGCAGAAGTCAATGGGGAAACCAGACTCATTTAACAACCGTGTTACTAACTTAACCTCTGCAGTGATACACTTAATAACTGTGGCAAGAAAGGTCGTAAAATGGAGCAAATTTCACTTAGCCATTGTCTCACTGAGCAACAGAAATGTTGGGCTCAATTGTGGTTGTAAGTTGAGGACTGCCTGTATATCATAATGCAATGTTGGCATGTTCAGGTTCAACCAAATTGATGCAGATTCATTCTGGTTGTGACTTTGGATATCCTGAAGACATTTCTTTCCTTCCTTTGACTGCTATGGGCATCTACAGTTAATTGAAGCGGGTGGGGTGGATTTCCTAGAATAATAAATAAATGAGGTGATCTTTTGCTAATCCAATTCCGGGTAGCTGAAAAACGAAAGTCAGCTTCATGCTGCCTGTTTGACTCTGGCAATTTGTTTTGCAGTGGCTGGAAGTGCTCCAAGTGTGACTTACGGGAGAATCTTTGGCTAAACCTCACTGATGGATCAATACTTTGTGGCAAATGGTTCTTCGATGGCAGTGGAGGAAACGGACATGCGCTCGAACATTACAAGGAGATGGGTTATCCCTTGGCAGTGAAGCTTGGAACGATTACTCCTGATGGTGCAGGTTAGTGAAAGCTTGTGCTGATGATCAGCAGCAGCCTTTTGATCTCTGTACGTTGTTTTTCACTACCGGGTTTCCCCGAAAGTAAGACCTACCCTGAAAATAAGCCCTAGCTTGATTTTGGGGGTTGGGCCTAATATAAGCCCTAGTTTGGGGGCATGTGTCTGATTAACGAAACACTTAAAAGGACTTTCAGGCATATTTTCTCCTAAAAGCATTTATTAAGGTTACAGAGACGTCAGTACAGCATGGTGGAAATGCTTAGGTCTGGCTTCTCTTCCGTTACGCATATACATTCTAAGCATTTCCCCCCCCCCCCTTATTTTGGGGTCATGGTTCACATCTTCCAATCAACT
>NW_015396624.1:0-1925 GCF_001527695.2 Protobothrops mucrosquamatus
CCCCCCCCCCCCCCCAAATCATATGTGTTTTTATCTGAAGGTGAAAAGCAAGACATGAAATAATGGATGGGAAACAATCAAGGAGAGAAGCAACCTAGAACTAAGGAGAAATTTCCTGACACTGAGAACAACTGACCAGTGGAATGGCTTGCCTTCAGACGTTGTGGGTGCCCCATCACTGGAGGTTTTTAAGAAGAGGCTAGACAGTCACTTGTCTGAGATGGTATATGTTCTGTTCTGTGTGTTGGTAAGGCATTGAAACGAGGCAGGAGTAACAACAGATGCTTCTTTATTTAATCTTCAACAGAACAACACAAAATGGCGCTGATCCCTTCTATACCTTTTGCAGGGAACAGCGTCAGTCAATAAATGCAACGTATTTTCCCGCTCTGCGCAAGCGCAATAGGCTGAAGACGGCCTGTTTGGCCCGGGCAGGCCACGTGGTCTGCCCGGGTCTCTCTGCAGCTTCCTGCACCTGCTCTGTCAATCACAGGCCCAGGACATAACAGTATAGGTCCTCCTGCTTGAGCAGGGGGCTGGACTAGAAGATCTCCAAGGTCCCTTCCAGTTCTGTTCTGTTCTGTTCCGTTCCGTTCCGTTCCGTTCCATTCCATTCTATTCTATTCTATTCCTTTACCTGCAATATGAGACATCATTTCCTGCTATAACCCTTCTCATGAATAAAGCTAATGAAAAAATAAAACTGCATTAACTGGTGGGTAAGTGCCTAGGTGTCTTCCAAAACTTTTCTTACTTTATCTGCGCAAATCCATGGAATTCCTGTGAGGGGAAAAAAAAAACTTATTTAGGCATTTAGCCACTTGTCTGAAATGGTAGATGGTCTCCTGCTTGAGCAGGGGGTCAGACTAGAAGACCTCCAAGATCTTTTCCAACTCTGTTATTCAGAATCCTGTTATTCTGAAAATCTGGTAAGATCTCATACATGCATGAATGAAGCTTGTGGGAATTCAACTATACATGCATGGTCTCTCTCTCTCTCACACACACACACAGACACACACAGACACACACAAATATAGACTAAATCCCACCCCTGTGACTAAACCCTGCCTGATAACTTTAATCTCTTTCCCTGAGGACGAATATTTTTTACGAGTTCCTCAGTATGTAAAAATAGTCCTTTGCAGCCCTCAATATGTTTTGTATTGCACAGGATTAAAGTCGAGGAACTTTCTTCTACAAATTGCAACTCAAATTAGCATGTTCTTTCCCCTCTTTTGCTAACATTATGTAGCCGCATCCCTCATTAATGGCTCCAGTTAAATTATTGTTCATAAAGTGCTCTTTCTCTCCTTCCTAGCAGCAGGTTGTGGTCATCCTCCACAGTTAGGAATTAAATACCTTTCAATTTTCTTCTTCTAGGTTTTAAGGAAACACATCAATTAGCACATATCGCCAAAGGCAGACTCCTTCCTCGACATCTGTTCTTTCATTATAGAGAACCCTGCAAAATGCATTATGGATAGGAAATAAATCATCTGCTAAAAGTCATGCTCGGGCACCCGAAACCAGAAGAACTTCTCTGTGCATTTACAGAAATAAGCACATGTTCACTCTGAGCCCATATGACTTGTAGTCTTTTTGAGAATACTTTTGGAAGTGCTGAAAATGCCCCCTTTTCTTTTTCTTTTTTTCTGAAAGCATCTCTTTGTGAAATACGAGAATGATACTGTGGGAAGTCAGCCCCCCCAGAGAAAGAAATATTATAATAATAATAATAATAATAATAATAATAATAATAATAATAATAATAATAATAATAATAATAATAATAATAATAATAATAATAATAATAATAATAATAAAGTTGGAAGGGACCTTGAAGGTCATCTAGTCCAACCCCCTGCTCAGGCAGGAAACCCTATACCATTTCAGACAAATGGCTGTCCAGTCTCTTCTTAAAA
>NW_015396624.1:1932-8076 GCF_001527695.2 Protobothrops mucrosquamatus
GCTTCTTGTCCTGCCTTCAGGCGCTTTGGAGAATAGCTTGACTCCCTCTTCTTTATGGCAACCCCTGAGATATTGGAACACTGCTATCATGTCCCCCCTCGTCCTTCTCTTCGTTAAACTAGACATACCCAATTCCAGCAGCCGTTCCTTATATGCTTTAGCCTCCAGTCCCCTAATCATCTTTGTTGCTCTTCTCTGTGAAAATATTTAAAAGGCAGAATATATTTCCCTAAAGGATTTTAAAAGCAGAAACCAACCCCGCCCCCAAGTCTCTCTGTCCCAAACAGAAACCAAGTCTGCAGAATTGTAGATGTGATAATCTTGTCAGAAAGACTGGAGTCAGGAAACTGGGATTAGGAAGAAAGATTCCTAGAATCAACAACCCCTCACACCAAAAATCTAAGAGTCATCAGCCACAGGATATGACCTTTGGGACATAATAGGATTAACCCACCACCATCAGAATACCAGAAAGGCACACTGATACTCAGATCAAAGTTCACGCCACAGGAACAACTCCAAACAAAAGGCTCCAGAGGGTATAAAAAACCTACTCCCTACATGTGCTCAGTCCTTTTTTCACTTCTCTTGCTGCCAGAACCATCTTCCTGTCTGGCTCTCCTCTTCAATAAACTGCAACCTTCTTTCTAAAGCAGTCGCCATGTTGTTTATTCCCGGCTTGGACTGAACCATGATGAAGACTTTTCCTTCAACAGTACGTTAGTGAAGATGCACAACTGGCATCCGCATTCATGTCCATTCCCAGTTTTACCTTCCCCACTTACGCTGTCCCGTTTAGAAGTCCTATCATCTACGCCAGCTAGTTGGTCAATAACTTATGCTCAACATGTAACAGAGGCTTCACGCTTGCTAGTTTCAAAGTTCTGTCGTATTTGTTGCTGGAAAGAAGATTGAACAGTATTTCAGTCCAAAAGTGATTATCTCTCTGCCCCTGAGGGGAAACAGAGTCGGTCTCACATATGCTTCTGTCCTGATCTGGCTATGTGAGTTGGCAAACAGCTCTGGTAACCCTTTCCTTCCTTGACAACCATGGTAGATGAGATGATGATAAGGTTTTCCCCTTCACGATCTCCAGAAAGGTCACCAAATTCTGCTCGATCCATTCCAGGTTTAATATAATCCTGGGTAGTATAAACAGAGACATAGAATCAAGATCACACAAAGTATTAGTACCACTTTATAAAACCCTAGTAAGACCATACCTGGAATACTGCAGCCAGTTTTGGTCACCTTATCGCAAAAAAGATATTGAGCGTTTGGAAAAAAAAATCAGAGAAGAGCAACTAAGATGATCCAAGGCCTGGAGACTAAAACATATGAAGAACAGCTGCAGGACCTGGGTTTGGCTAGTCTAAAGAAAAGAAGAAATAGGGGAGACATGATAGCAATGTTCCAGTATTTGAGGGACTGCCACAAAGAAGAGGGTGTCAAACTATTCTCCAAAGCACCAGAGGGCAGGACAAGAAACAATGGTTGGAAACTGACCAAAGAGAGAAGCAACGTGGAATTAAGGAGAAACAGTGAGGACAATTAAACAGTGAGACAGCTTGCCTCCAGAAATCGTGGGCGCTCCATCAGTGGAAATTTTTAAGAAGAGGCTAGACAATCACCTGTCTAAGATGGTATAGGTCCTCCTGCTTGAGCAGGGGGCTGGACTAGAAGATCTCCAAGGTCCCTTTCTATTCTATTCTATTCTATTCTATTCTATTCTATTCTATTCTATTCTATTCTATTCTATTCTATTCCATTCCATTCTATTCTATTCTATTCTATTCTATTCTATTCTATTCTATTCTATTCTATTATGTTCTATCACTGCTATCATGTCTCCCTTAGTCCTTCTTTTCATTAGACTAAAAAAACCCAATTCCTGCAACTGTTCTTCATATGTTTTAGCCTCTAGCCCCTTAATCATCTTTGCTGCTCTTCTCAGCACTCTTTCCAGTCACAACCTATTTTTTATATTGTGATGACCAAAACTGGATGCAGTATTCCAAGTCTTATAAAGTGATACTTTACATTTCAAGTAATCTGAATTCTATCCCTCTGTTAATGCAGCCTAAGATTGCATTGGCTTTTTTGGCGACTGCAACACACTGCTGGCTCATGTTTAAGTGATTGACTCCAAGATCCCTCTTGCAGTTACTGCTATTGAGATAGATTTCACCTATTCGATACCTATACATTTGGTTTTTCTTGCCTAGGTGTAAAACTTAATCCAAGAATAATTGTTGACAGGGGAGAAATACAGTCATAAAAGTTTGGGAGTAGTTAAAATTTTTATTTCACCAGCACTGCAAAATTCTGGCCAGACTTTGACATTTGAAAACAACTGGTACAGTGTGTTATGATGCTGTCAGGTGAAAAGTCCAATTATTAGGCTGCTGTGTAATGGAAACCATTCCAAAATTTTAAAAAACAACCCAGTATTTTCCAACATCCGGAAATTTTTTACACATAATCATAAAAAGAAAGAGGGAGGAGAAAGGGGGGTAGATGTGAGGATGGACAAAAAAATGAAGATATGTAGATAGCTGTACGTTCTTTGTTAAATCTATCATCATACCGAAGTTGCTTAAATATGATCCTTGGCTCCTAAGCAGACTCTTATCCAACGGTATACTTTCAGAATTGAAAGTTTAGGTCAGTTGTTTGCCTGGGATAATATAAAGCTTTCTTTTCCCATCAAGAATAATTCATGCCCTGTCAACAGAAAATTGACTTTTTAATACAGCAAAATAACTTACTGTGGGGGTCCAAGACAGCTAACGTGGTTAGAGGCCCAATTCTTCAGATATTAATGTCATTGTACATTCCTAAAGTGTCTAAAGCAGTTTTGCCTTGCGCGAGAAGAGTTTGAAAATAAAGCCTCCCTCCCCACCAGGCCTCGGCCATCACCACACAAGAGCCGTCTGAGAAAGCCCAGACAAAGGAGAAAGAAGCCATATTGCAAAAGAGGGAGAAAGAAGCAGTTTATCATTTTCTATCCTGATTTTTCACTCAGGCATGGATTATGAGAAAATGTATTGCTTTCTGGTCTCCAAAGGGAAATAAAATTATAGAGAATTCTGGACTATGACAACTCCACAACCTTGCTCTAATTGGGTGGACCACCCAAGGTTGCTTTTACGATAAGGGCAGTTATATAGCAGGTCTTTTATAAAATAAAATAAAAACTCAATGAATAAATCACATTCTGTGGTTAAGATGGTGGCCAAGAAAGCAGGTGCGGTGAGTTCTAGTCCCACCTGAGCTATGAACGTCAGTTGGGTGATCTTGGGCCAATCACCAGGAGATGGTGAGTTCTAGTCCTGCCTGAGGTAAAAAAGCTGGCTGGGTGACTGGGCCAATCACCAGGTGACTGTGAGTTATCCTCCTACCTTAGGCACTAAGGCCAATTGGGTGATTTTGGGCCAGTCATCAGGCAACTGTGAGTTCTAGTTCTGCTTTAGGCAGGAAAGCCAGTTAGGTGATGGCTGCGATAGTAATGGCAAACTGGGTGGGACTAAAAAGTTCAATCAATCAATTCCAACTTTGCGAGATCTTTTTTTTCCCCGTAAGAAGTTGAAATTGATTGATTGATTGAACCTTTTTTTTTTTTTTGCACACAGCGATGGAGGCCTAAAGCGAAAAGGTTTTATAAAACCCAGCTGAAGGCCTAGGACTGGGGCGACAGTGCGCGTGCCCACAGAGAGAGCTCCACATGCCACTTGTGGCACGCGTGCCATAGGTTCGCCACCATGGGACTAGAAGATCTCCAAAGTCCCTTCCAGCTCTATTCTGATTGATTGATTGATTGATTGATTGAATCCCCAATGATATCATTTTCAGCCTGGTGCATTAATAGCAGTGAGGCATCTTTGCTCTTTGCTCTTTTTCACCAGCACTTCATGGAATGATCACATTACACTTCCTGGAAGCAGAACTGTGTTTTTGACAATCCCTCCATTTGTACGATTTGTTCCTTCGATACACATTTCTATCCTTATGTAGATGCATGTTTGTCTCCTTTTTTCGAGCCTCGGTTTATTATATGCAGAGACATTCCCTTTTTGAAGGAAGTGCTTGCCTTATCCTCTGATGATTTTTAAACTTCTATAGCAATTACATATTGAAAGGTTTTGTCTTTGCTAACTTTTACATTTCAGTTACATTAATATTTATTTTTAAAAAATGCAATTTCCCCTGCAATAAACCACCTTGAGGATTTTAATAGAACAGCTGGTATTTTTTTTAAAAAGTGTATATAAACAAAGTCTGTTCTTTCTTCCTTGCCCCAGTGGAACAAGGATTAGCGTGCTGGAGCCTTGTTATCCAAGTCTAAAAATTAAGACTTTGTGGCATGCGATGTCAAATTACAATCTGAATTTCCCCTGATAATTCTCAGCTGAGTAAAGTTGCTCCTAATCTGGTTCCTTTGTGGCATATTTATGCCATCTCTAGGAACCCAGGATTGTATTTACATTCCAATTAATGAAGGAATGGCATGAATTCAAAATAAGTCTGAAAAGTGGTGCCTTTTGGTGGGGAGGGGGAGATTGCAGAGCAGAGCCTAATTGCAGAGCAGAGCCATGTTTTGGGTTTTGTGAAATAATGGGGCAGAAATTTGGGGCAAGAACTATTTGAGAGTGTGGGTTTCTTTATGGGCCTCTATTCAGAATAATTGTAGTGCGGTTGTTTCTCAGGCCAAAATCTATCTATCTATCTATCTATCTATCTATCTATCTATCTATCTATCTATCTATCTATCTATCTATCTATCTATCTCTTTCCCCCCCCTCTCTCTCTCCAACTTTATTATTACTATTATTACTATTACTACTACTACTACTACTATTATTATTATTATTATTATTATTATTATTATTATTATTATTATTATTATTATTATTATTATTATTATTATTATTATTATTATTACTATTATTATTATACCTAGTGAACAATTACTTAAATATGAGCCAACAGTGTGTGGCAGCAGCCAAAGAAGCGAATGCAATCCTAACTTGCATTAACAGAGGGATAAAATCAAGATCACGTGAAGTATTAGTATCACTTCATAAAGCCTTAGTAGGACCACACTTTGAATACTGCATCCAGGTTTGGTCTCCACAATATAAAACTGGAGACTCTGGAAAGAGTGCAGAAAAGCCCAACAAAAATGATTAGGGAGCTGGAGTCTAAAAAATATGAAAAACAGAACTGGCTATGTCTTACCTAATGAAAAGAAGGACTAGGGCAGTGATGGCGAACCTTTTAGAGACCGAGTACCCAAACTGCAACCCAAAACCCACTTATGCATCGTCGAGTGCCGGGTGGGCATGGCCCATTGGGTGGGTGTGGCCAATTAGGTGGGTGTGGCCAATTGGGTGGGCGTGGCTGCCGTGGTAACGGCAGACCGGGTGGGACTAAAAAGTTCAATCAATCAATTCCAACTTTGCGAGATCTTTTTTTTCCCCGTGAGAAGTTGAAATTGATTGATTGATTGAACCTTTTTTTTTTGTACACGGCAGCAGAGGCCTAAAGCAAAAAGGTTTTATAGAACCCAGCTGAAGGCCTAGGACTGGGGCGACAGCGTGTGTGCCCACAGAGAGGGCTCTGAGTGCCGCCTCTGGCACCCATGCCATAGGTTCTCCACCACTGGACTAGGGGGTGACATGATAACAGTGTTCCAATATTTGAGAGGCTGTCACAAAGAAGAAGGGGTCAAAATATTCTCCAAAGCACCTGAAGGCAGAACAAGAAACAATGGATGGAAACTAACCAAGGAGAGAAGCAACCTGGAACTAAGGAGAAATTTCCTAACAGTCAGAACAATTAATCAGTGGAACGACTTGCCTCCAAAAGTTGTGGGTGCCCCATTACTGGAGGCTTTTAAGAAGAGATTGGGCAGCCACTTGTCTGGAATGGTATGGGGTCTCCTTCTTGAACAGGGGGTTGGACTAGAAGACCTCCAAGTTCCCTTCCAACTCTGTTATTATTTGACACATAGACACATGCTTATTCAGTGAAGAACACTTAGCCAAGGACTGCCTTTATAACGCAAGGAATATGTTTCCAAGAGGACATAAAATGCTCTCAAATTCTCTTTTGGGGGAATCATTAAGTACCGGTACCTCTTTT
>NW_015396625.1:0-1698 GCF_001527695.2 Protobothrops mucrosquamatus
TGGTGCTTGCCTTCTTGGCCACAAAGCCAGGAAACAGAGTGAGGAAGTGGCTAGGCAAGAGTCTGGCCAACTCCCTCATTCTTTCTTGTTCCAGTGTCCAGGTTGTCATTTGTTTCACTTGGTTAGGAGTCTTTCCTTCATTCCCTGATTCTGACATGTATTCACAGCCTAGAGAGATTGTTCTGCAGTGCAATGTAGGATCTGCTGCTATGTTTTATATCACCCTCAGCTACATGGGCTTCCTGGCTGTTATCTGTTTAACAGTGGCTTTCCTGGCCAGAAATCTCCCTGGGGCCTTCAATGAAGCCAAGTTGATCACCTTCAGCATGTTGGTCTTCTGCAGTGTCTGGTTGTCTTTTGTGCCTACCTATCTGAGCACCAAAGGGAAATACATGGTGGCTGTGCAGGTGTTCTCCATCTTGGCTTCCAGTGCTGGGCTGCTGGGTTGCATCTTCATCCCTAAGTGTTACATCGTTGTGCTAAGACCAGACTTGAATACAAAGCAGCAACTGATGTTGAAAAGTGAAGTAGAAAAGTGATTCTGATGGATGTTCTGGAAATAATTCATCATTAGGTTCTTCTCATGGGAAAACCCACTTTTTCTGACTGCTTTTTAAAGTGATCTCCTGCTTAAGTCCACTTTCCATCTTCTTATCTTTCTATGTCTGGCAGTATTACTTGGCATTTGGGGTTTCATTATCAGCTTATAATAAGGAAATATTAGAATTTTAGCATGGCAATGTAGACCTTTTTTATACTTTAGGAAAGCACATTTTTCTTCTGAATCAAGGGCACTTTTTTAATTTGTGAGAACTAACTTTTTCAGCCACTAAAATATAGAGAAAATATTCTGAAAGTTCTTGAATACAGTTGCATGTTTTAAGTAAGATACTGTACCTACCCACCTGGTAGATATGTTATCTGTAATCCATGTTTTCTATTGTTCAATTCTTACATGTAATCATCCTTTATTTTTGATTAGTTGCTTTCTGATATATCACATAAACTAAATGTATGTATCATTTCTTTTTGTACACTATCAAAAGACTTGACAACTCCCTCATCTTAATAAATGCCTTTTTTAATTTGCTGTGATTTGTATTGTTGGTTGGGGTAAAAAGTGACTTTTGCAAAAAGTAATAGTGTTTTTCTCTGTCAAATTCATTGTAATAGCTCTATGCCAAATTCAGGATGCCTGAATTTCAGGTAACACTAGGAGAAAAATGGCTACAATGCAAAAGAGGCATTTTTTAAAAAAAAATTCAAGGGTCATTTATTCACCAATAAATACTTTCTTGTTTAAAAGTTTGAATACACACATACGTTGAGACATGTTAGTGGTGAGATTGGTGAGACATATGGAGAGACTGGATGAAAATTGTAGGATGGTAGGGTCCAGTAATGGATTCTTGATGAATGTTTCTTTAAAACAGGCTGGGAACATCCCCTTCATCAATAATGAATTTATCATCACTTGGACACATCACTTGCCACCTCCTTTATCAAACATGAGGGACATGGATCTCATTCACAGGTGGTGGCATTTATATTCCAGAGTACTTGTTCATTTGCAATGAACACACTGCAAAGTCTCTATATTGTCCTGATTTAGGGTGTCATGTGGACACTACCCAAGAGTGAAGAAAACAAACATACTCCTCATAATAGAGAAGCATTGATTGATTGATCAATTTATAT
>NW_015396625.1:4712-7091 GCF_001527695.2 Protobothrops mucrosquamatus
CAGAGAAACACAGTGGCCTTTCTTGAAAGATCTGAGACTGGCATCTCCATCCAGATATCTACCATGTTGGGCACTTACAAAATTCCACAGGTCTGACTTTGCCAGGGAAAAAAGTTGTAGTTATGCAATATGTCAAAGGTCCTTTCTTGTAAATGAAGACAAAGTTTTATCATGGACATGATAGCATTAAAAATGAAGGTTCAAGTTCTCTCCATTGGGAAAGAAGGATTAGAGCACACATCCCAACAAAGTCCTAGCCCACACTGGGAGAACTTCTAATTTTTGGAGTTTAGAAAATTCTCCACTAAAGAAGCAAATGGGGAGATAAACAATGTGTGAAATGTAGACAAAGCCACTATTATTATCTAAATTTTGAATGTTAGGGAAGTCAAATAAAGTGCCATTTTCTTTTTTCTTTTTCCTTTTTAGATCAGTTACAGTTTTGTTTCCCAGGTTCTGAAGGATAAAAGCCAGTTTCCTTTCTTCTATCCAATACTCCCTGCGGAAGGAGTCCAGTACCCAGGGATGGTCAAGCTGCTTCTCCATTTCAGGTGGACCTTGGTAGGTTTAATTGCTCCAGATACTGACCAGGGGCAGAAATTCATGAAGACGATGACCTCCATGCTGATAAGGAATGGCATCTGTCCAGTTTTATCAGAAACATTTTCCCGAGCTGGCAAAAAACCTTTCAGTCTTTCTGATGCATACAGCAATTGGAGACAAGTTAATGTCTTTCTTTATGGTGCAGACATGGATACAATAGGTTTTGGGATATTAACTATACACAAAGCTGTTGAATATTTTAAGAAACCTGTTACAGGCAAGGTCCTGATTATAACTATCCTGTGGGACTTATATATATATTTGATGGAGATTGCTACTCTCACTGAACTAAGTCAGGACAAGCCTGACAACATCCATAGCATTTTTTCATTTCTTATGAAAACAAAGCAAACAGTAAACTATGCTGTATTACGTCATTGTTACTCTGCAATGCAACACTTTTCAGAAAAATCCTTCATGTGTTCCTACACCAAGGATGCTTTTTCGGTGAAACACTGGAGACGGTCCAGAGAAAGAAAAGAATTGGAGACTCTTCCCCAGGAGCTGATTGATCGTATCTTGTCAATAGACAACTATTTTACTTACAACACAATCTGGGCTGTGGCACGGACTTTACATACAATCATTTTATTCAGATCTAAGAGGACAAAGAATAAAGATGGTAAGAACACAGAAACTCCAAGGCTGAAGGCTTGGCAGGTATTTTTTTTTTTTTGTTATTTCTTTAGTGCATGTTTGTCTTGCAGATAAGAATCCATTTTATAATTTTCAGAGCTGAAAAGCTATTCTGAGAAGTTGGTTGATTCTTGATACAAAAGGTAAACTGAATTTAAACATTCTGTTCTTTTCCCCTTTGCATAACCCATCACTCCTTCCCTTTAGCTGACAACTTGTTCTCTGTTTAAATTGCTTTATAAATTAAATATTTTAATGTCTTTACTCTTGATTTTCTTTTAGTATAAGTTAGGGGGGGAACAAAACTTGAAGAGTGTTTCAAGATTGCAGCTAGCCCCTTGAGGGAAGACAGGCAAGAATTGGCAGCGATTCCAGCAATGCTACTTTATAAGGCATAAGAACAGAATCTTGAAAGCTTGACCAAGTGAGTCTCCCTATCTCAGTGTTTGTTCAGTTCATATACAATTACACTGGACATTACTAGATATTAGAATTTAAATATTTATAGATTGTCTACAAATGACTTGAGAAATAGAATTTAGACTTACATACCACCCCATAGTGCAGTTTACAATGTCAGCATATCACTTCCAACAATTTGGGTCCTCATTTTACCAATCTTGGAAAGATGGAATAACAGAACAGAATTCAGAATAACAAAGTTCAAAGGGACTTTTTCTAACCCCCTGCTCAAGCAGGAAACCCTATAACATTTCAGACAAATGGTTGTCCAATCTCTTCTTAAAAGGAAGGCTGAGTCAACACTGAACCCCATCAGGATCAAACTCCAGGCTGTGAGCAGAGTTTGCCTGCAATACTGCATTCTAACCACCGTGCCACCATAGCTCCTTCACAAATAAATCTGAAGCTTTCACTTTGTATGTCAGTTCACCCAAAGCACAAACTAAGGAGTCTTATTGTAGATTTTTCTAAGTCCTGTCTAAACTTACTTATTTTTTTTCATCCAGCTTCATTCTTCCCTTCAAAACTCTCAGTTCTACAATAATTCCATAGAAGGAGTGTATCTGAATGAAAATGGAGAACTGACAGCAGACCTGGACATTGTGAATTGGGCAATTTTCTCCAATATATCTGTAAGCAAAATGAAATGTGGGCATCTAGAAAAACAAGGTTCCCTGG
>NW_015396625.1:8154-13224 GCF_001527695.2 Protobothrops mucrosquamatus
AGTACTTGTTCATTTGCAATGAACACACTGCAAAGTCTCTATATTGTCCTGATTTAGGGTGTCATGTGGACACTACCCAAGAGTGAAGAAAACAAACATACTCCTCATAATAGAGAAGCATTGATTGATTGATCAATTTATATGATCCCTTATAGACCACACACTTCCATGGACCCATAGTGGTTTCTCATAAAAAAAATAGCAATCAAACAAATGCAATCAAGACCCCACTGGATATAATGTAGTTAGTATAAGGTTATGTGTCATCAACCTCTTTAAGCCCTGCAGGAGAGTTGAGTTTTCAATGCTTGTCTTGAAATCTGGGAAGATGGGTGTATTCCTTGTCTCAGGAATAAAATTGTTCCAAAATATAAGAGCAGCCACTAAGATGGTGCAATGCAAGAGGTCCTATGTGGCCTGGGGGGGGGGGGCTTGCATCCCATCTCTACATTGGGGTGGGGGCAAATCTGTCAGAAAAAGAACTCCAGGCTATATAATAATAATGATAAAGTTGGAAGGGACCTTGGAGGTCATCTAGTCCAACCCCCTGCTCAGGCAGGAAACCCTATATCATTTTGGACAAATGGCTGTCCAGTTTCTTCTTAAAAACTTCCAGTGTTGGCGCATTCACCGCGTCTGGAGGCAGGTTGTTCCACTGGTTAATTGTTCTAACTGTCATATTATATATCATATTAAACAGTGGTTTGTTAAACCATGTTTTTTGAATAGGCCACAAACAGCCAAATTGAGATCTCCCATTTAGTCACAAGCTAGGGCTGAATTCAAATAATGCTTTCAACTGAAATCAGTTTGCCCTTATTCAAATCATAGTGATTTACTTGTTATCTTGCTGCAAAAATCTCCAGAGATTTTTCTGTACACTTTCAGAAGATTTGATAGGGAGATGTCAATAATATGTTTTCATCTCCATAACATGCACTAAAGCTTTGTTGACTGAGTTCATGGCATTGAAAAGACATGGTGCATAAACGGGTCTAGAGAAAGAGCTGGGGGAGGTCTTTTTGAGCACTCTGAAGCCACAATTAGTCCCCTCTCCTTGAGATGTGAAACATGGCAGGACTATGTTTGTGTAAGGAACGCTCCTAAAGGTTCTGTCTTCTTTTCTTCCATTTCTTCCATTTCTTCCTCTAGACTGTTGTTAAAGGCAAGCACAATGCAGGAAGCTCAATCGGGAACACTAATCATGTTGCTGCTTTTTCTCCTTGTGCTGCTCTTTTGGCCCCAAGGAGTCTGTGGGACACACAAAGTCAAATGCCTCCTAACTCAATGTAGGGGTGGGATGAACCCACCCAACCATTATAGGCCAGGAGAGCTTTTGATTGGTGGCATAATTTCTGCAACCAGGGCTAAGTTTCAACCATTAAGCTTCAACACAACTCCTTCAACTCAGCCATTCCAGTGAGTGCACCACTGCATTTCAGCTGCCTACTTTTGCTACATTTTGTTCACATATCGATTTCCTTAACATCCTACAAACAGAACTAGATTATGGGTGGGAAAAAAAGAAGGAGGTTGCTCCTTTCTGCTCCTTAAGGACTGCTGTATTTTTCCTCTGTACTGAAAATAATTCTTTTTTCAGGACCCCAATTCACGGATAATATGAAGGAATTGCCCACGGGAATTTGTATACTCACTGAATTTCTATGTCTCTGAATCCCATTTTGAATTGATGGCAGCTATCATAAACTTGATTCTAGTCCCACCTTAGGCACAAAGCTAACAGAGACCTTGGGCAAGTCAGTTCCACTTAGCCTAATGAAAAAGATAAGGGGAAACCACTTCTGAAAAACTGGACACAATTATAACGAAAGTCATAATCTTATAATGATTTTAATGTAGGCTAAATCTGTATTCAGGAGACTTCAAAATCTAAACACAACAGACAGGAATAACATAAAGGCTTTGTTAACAGTCCCAGATGTTTATTATACATTATATTTGTATATACAGCATGTTAGTGAACTTGGAGATGTGAGTGGCCCTTTCCAACTTTATGATTTAATGATTTTGTCTTTAATATAGAAGAATAGGTCAAATCTCTAAATATTAAGAACTGCAGAAAGTAATTTTTGCTACAAACTGGAGCTGTCTATACCTTTGAAATTGATCTTAAAATATTTACTGGTATAGATTATTGTTTTTGTTTTGTTTCATTTTAATATTTTTATGAATGTGACAATCCATTCAGAGGATCACTTGTGTTTACCTGGATTAGAAGTATTTTTGTAAATAGAGGTTAAATAAAATATTATTTAAATTGATTGAGTTCTAATACAATATATTTCTAGGAAAGCAAAGCCAGAATACTGGAAAGTGCTGTCATATCTTTTTGCCATCCAGGAGATCAACCAGGATTCCCATCTCTTACCCAACATCACCCTAGGTTACAATGTCTATGAAAATTATTTCAATCCACGAATGACTTCAGATGTTTTGCTGGACCTGCTTTCGGAGGGGGAGGCCAATGTTCCCAACTACAGCTGTGGAAGGCAGAGAAACACAGTGGCCTTTCTTGAAAGATCTGAGACTGGCATCTCCATCCAGATATCTACCATGTTGGGCACTTACAAAATTCCACAGGTCTGACTTTGCCAGGGAAAAAAGTTGTAGTTATGCAATATTTCAAAGGTCCTTTCTTGTAAATGAAGACAAAGTTTTATCATGGACATGATAGCATTAAAAATGAAGGTTCAAGTTCTCTCCATTGGGAGAGAAGGATTAGAGCACACATCCCACCAAAGTCCTAGCCCACACTGGGAGAACTTCTAATTTTTGGAGTTTAGAAAATTCTCCACTAAAGAAGCAAATGGGGAGACAAACAATGTGTGAAATGAGTCTTCATTTTAGACAGTAGACAAAGCCACTATTATTATCTAAATTTTGAATGTTAGGGAAGTCAAATAAAGTGCCATTTTCTTTTTTCTTTTTCCTTTTTAGATCAGTTACAGTTTTGTTTCCCAGGTTCTGAAGGATAAAAGCCAGTTTCCTTTCTTCTATCCAATACTCCCTGTGGAAGGAGTCCAGTACCCAGGGATGGTCAAGCTGCTTCTCCATTTCAGGTGGACCTTGGTAGGTTTAATTGCTCCAGATACTGACCAGGGGCAGAAATTCATGAAGACGATGACCTCCATGCTGATAAGGAATGGCATCTGTCCAGTTTTATCAGAAACATTTTCCCGAGCTGGCAAAAAACTTTTCAGTATTACTGATGCATACAGCAATTGGAGACAAATTAATGTCTTTCTTTATGGTGCAGACATGGATACAATAGGTTTTGGGATATTAACTATACACAAAGCTGTTGAATATTTTAAGAAACCTGTTACAGGCAAGGTCCTGATTATAACTATCCTGTGGGACTTACATATATATTTGATGGAGATTGCTACTCTTACTGAACTAAGTCAGGACAAGCCTGACAACATCCATAGCATTTTTTCATTTCTTATGAAAACAAAGCAAACAGTAAACTATGCTGTATTACGTCATTGTTACTCTGCAATGCAACACTTTTCAGAAAAATCCTTCACGTGTTCTTACACCAAGGATGCTTTTTCGGTGAAACACTGGAGACGGTCCAGAGAAAGAAAAGAATTGGAGACTCTTCCCCAGGAGCTGATTGATCGTATCTTGTCAATAGACAACTATTTTACTTACAACACAATCTGGGCTGTGGCACGGACTTTACATACAATCATTTTATTCAGATCTAAGAGGACAAAGAATAAAGATGGTAAGAACACAGAAACTCCAAGGCTGAAGGCTTGGCAGGTATTATTTTTTTTTTGTTATTTCTTTAGTGCATGTTTGTCTTGCAGATAAGAATCCATTTTATAATTTTCAGAGCTGAAAAGCTATTCTGAGAAGTTGGTTGATTCTTGATACAAAAAGTAAACTGAATTTAAACATTCTGTTCTTTTCCCCTTTGCATAACCCATCACTCCTTCCCTTTAGCTGACAACTTGTTCTCTGTTTAAATTGATTTATAAATTAAATATTTTAATGTCTTTACTCTTGATTTTCTTTTAGTATAAGTTAGGGGGGGAACAAAACTTGAAGAGGGTTTCAAGATTGCAGCTAGCCCCTTGAGGGAAGACAGGCAAGAATTGGCAGCGATTCCAGCGATGCTACTTTATAAGGCATAAGAACAGAATCTTGAAAGCTTGACCAAGTGAGTCTCCCTATCTCAGTGTTTGTTCAGTTCATATACAATTACACTGGACATTACTAGATATTAGAATTTAAATATTTATAGATTGTCTACAAATGACTTGAGAAATAGAATTTAGACTTACATACCACCCCATAGTGCAGTTTACAATGTCAGCATATCACTTCCAAGAATTTGGGTCCTCATTTTACCAATCTTGGAAAGATGGAATAACAGAACAGAATTCAGAATAACAAAGTTCAAAGGGACTTTTTCTAACCCCCTGCTCAAGCAGGAAACCCTATAACATTTCAGACAAATGGTTGTCCAATCTCTTCTTAAAAGGAAGGCTGAGTCAACACTGAACCCCATCAGGATCAAACTCCAGGCTGTGAGCAGAGTTTGCCTGCAATACTGCATTCTAACCACCGTGCCACCATAGCTCCTTCACAAATAAATCTGAAGCTTTCACTTTGTATGTCAGTTCACCCAAAGCACAAACTAAGGGGTCTTACTGTAGATTTTTCTAAGTCCTGTCTAAACTTACTTTTTTTTTTCATCCAGCTTCATTCTTCCCTTCAAAACTCTCAGTTCTACAATAATTCCATAGAAGGAGTGTATCTGAATGAAAATGGAGAACTGACAGCAGACCTGGACATTGTGAATTGGGCAATTTTCTCCAATATATCTGTAAGCAAAGTGAAATGTGGGCATCTAGAAAAACAAGGTTCCCTGGATTTCAGTTTTATAATCAACCAGAAATCTATTGAAGAGATAGAAAAGCTGAACAAGGTGGGTAAAAGATAACATTTCATTCTTCCTGAAGCTCTTACCAAGAGAATTGCAGTGTTGGGGCATGAATATGTTTGAGATGTCACTCAGTTCTCTAAGAGAGGCAG
>NW_015396625.1:17586-20737 GCF_001527695.2 Protobothrops mucrosquamatus
CTCTAGGGTGACACTTGTAACACTGTTGTTGCATGAGCTGCACTGGTTGCCAATTTATACCTGGATCCAATCCAATGTGTTGGTCATTATCTTTAAAGTCCTTTATGGATAGGACCAGAGAATCAGAGGAGCCATCTTGTCCCACTGCCCCACTCAACCCAGCAAAATTGCTGTGGACCCCATTTATTAAGAAATTTCATCTGGTGGGGTCTAGGAGAAGAGCCTTTTCTGCTGTGGCCCCCACATTTTGGAAAATGTTGTCCCTGGAGGTAAGATTTGGCCCCATTGTTTTAGTTTTTAGAAGGTCCTTAAATTTGGCTCTGTCATATGGCTTGAGGTCCTGATGCAGGCATTCTGTGGTGGAGATGATTGATAGGCTAGGATAGAAGAGCCCACCTTGTATTAAACCTCTTGGTTTTTAGTTTCTATTTAGCATTTATTAATTTTAATCATTTTTATATTTCTGGATTTATTATATTGTAAGCTGCCCAGACTCACTTCATATTTCAATATGCAATCTCAGGATGGCATATAAATGTAATGAATAAATACCCACATCCAATTCAACCTAGAAATCATGTCTATCCAACTTTTTTTGCTCCTTGGCAAATGTAGTATTTTCCCATTTCTGCTTACAAAAGTGGTCTTTTAATTGTACTTCATTTCTTTGTAGACACAACTTCATTGGTTCCATGAAATAATCATAAAAGGTTGTATCTCTTTTTAATTGTCAGATTTATTTGCCACCCACCTCACAATCCAAGGCAATTATGAGTAGCTTACATTAAGGTTATTTATTTACTTTCAAAAGGTTCAGCAGTGGAATGATAAAATAATTCCTTCCTTCCTTCCTTCCTCTTTGCAAGTACATTAATGAAAGGGTGATATTAAAAAATAAAAAGAAAGAAAAGAAAAATAAAATTGAAAAATGCAGAAGAAATTATCTTTTCTCTTCTAACTGGAGGGAAATGAAATATATTAATTTCATCCACACAAAATCAGAAACACCAATAATTTGACTCAATCAATGGACTTGATTAAAGTACATACTTAATGGGAAATCTTACTCTTGTTCTTTTCAGATGCACAAAAATGCACCAAATGTCTAGAAGATCAACATCCGAACATTAAACAAGTTCACTGTATTCCCAAGACTAATAGCTATCTTTCTTATAAAGAAACTCTGGGGATCATCCTGGTTTCTATTGCCTTATTTATGTTTTTAATCACAGGCTTTGTTTTGGGAATCTTCATTAAATTCCTGGAAACTCCAATCATCAAAGCCAACAATCGGGACCTCTCCTACATACTCCTCATCTCCCTCCTGCTTTCCTTTTTGACCTCCTTCCTCTTCATTGGTGGGCCAAACAAACAAACCTGCCTTCTTCGACAAACAGCCTTCAGTGTCATCTTCTCAGTTGCCATTTCTTCAATCTTAGCCAAAACAATCATAGTAGTGTTAGCCTTCTTGGCCACTAAACCAGGGAATAATATTCAGAAATGGCTGGGGAAAAGCTTGGTCAATTCCATCATCGTTTCTTGCTCTGCTGTCCAAGTTGCCATCTGTAGCATCTGGTTGGGTATTTCTCCCCCATTCCCTGAGTCTGACATTCATTCCCAATATGGAAAGATTATTTTGCAGTGCAATGAAGGATCAGTCACCATGTTTTACTCTGCCCTTGGTTACATGGGCTTTCTGGCTGCCATCTGCTTCACAGTGGCTTTCCTGGCCAAGAATCTCCCTGGGGCCTTCAACGAAGCCAAGCTAATCACCTTCAGCATGCTGGTCTTCTGCAGTGTCTGGGTGTCCTTCATGCCCACCTACCTGAGTACCAGGGGGAAGTACATGGTGGCCGTGCAGGTCTTCTCCATCTTGGCCTCCAGTACTGGGCTGTTGGGCTTCATCTTCATCCCCAAGTGTTACATTATTTTTTTAAGACCTGATCTGAATACCAAAGAACATATGATGTCAAAATAAAATAGAAATTAACTTTTGGTATGTCTATCCTCAAAGGTCAGGATTATTATTTGCTATGTTGATGTTCCTTAAAAAGCACACATAAAAAAGTGTTACATCATTGTATGAGACCAGACCTCAGTACAAAGGAGTAACTGATGTTGAAAAGGGAAGTAGGAAAGTGATTGTGATAGATGTTCTGGGGTTATCCCAGGTTATCTGAGATGTTCACACCCAATATTTTAATTCATCATTAGGTACTTTTCAGGGTAAAACACTATTTATGCAGCAGCTTTTTGAAGTGCTCTCCTGCTTAAGCCCAATTTCCATCTTTTTATGTTTCTATGTCTGGTAGTATTTCTTGGCTTTTTAGATTTCATTCTTGGCTTTTAAATAAGGATATTTTAGCATGGCAGTGTAAGCCTCTTTTCTAACAATGGAAAAACCCTTCTGAGTTTTTCTTCTGAATCAAGGAAATTTCTTTTTATATGTGAGAACTAACTTTTTCAGCAACTAAACCATAGAAAGCGTATTCTGAAACTTCTTGAATATACTTGCAAGTTTTAAGTAAGATTTCAGTAAGGCATTTGATAAAGTAGACTACAACCTACAACACAAGTTAAGATTGACAAGAAAATGGTAAGAGAGCATCTGTCCAGCCTAGACGAGTTCAAATCGCCAGGACCAGATGGATTACACCCCAAGGTTCTCAAGGAAATGGCAGATGTGATCTCAGAACCACTGAACTATATTTTTCAAAGGTCCTGGAGCACAGGGGAACTACAAGAGGACTGGAAAAGAGCTGATGTAGTTCCCATCTTCAAAAAAGGAAAAAAAAATGGACCCAGGAAATTACAGACCTATCAGCCTGACCTCAATACCTGGGAAGATCCTGGAAAAGATAATCAAACAATGAATCAGCGAACAACTAGAGGCAAACAAAGTCATTACTAAAAACCAACATGGGTTTGTCAAAACTAGATCATGCCAGACAAATATTATTGCATTCTTTGACCAAGTGACAAAATTAGTGGATCAGAGGAATGATGTGGATATAATTTACTTGGACTTCAGTAAGGCTTTTGATAAAGTAGATACTTTATTAAAGTACAAATATATTTTAGCCTTTCTCTGTAGAGTTACATCATATTACTCTTCTTTCTGTAATCCATCCTATCTAATTATCAAAACCAT
>NW_015396625.1:22727-25250 GCF_001527695.2 Protobothrops mucrosquamatus
CTCTTCCTCCCAACTGAGTAAGAGGAGGATGCAGGTTAGAGGCCATGAGCCACCTCATATTGTACAACCATGGCAGGTGAGATTTCTCCTTTAAAGTTCCATGGATGCTCCCCTTTCAATTCCTCAATATTAAGTTAGACGTAAGGAGAAGTGAGATATTCCAAACAGCCCAGTTTGTAGCATGTAAGTGTGAGTATGACAGAGATTATGAGGATAACTCTTCCATGTTTACACTACCTGAACTGGTTTGGGATGCTACTAATGACAGAAACACCTGTATAGTAACAATTTCCAAATTAAATAAGCATCAGGATTCTCCAACAGTCCTCTCAGTCCTCTCCTGTGAGTCCTATATTGGTTTTGCCTTGTTTTCAAGCCAAGGAGTTAGTCTTGACCAATAAAGCTCTGGGTTGAAATGTAAGTTCTGTTGAGCTTAGTTGTTTTCTTGCAGATGTTTCGTTACCCAAACTAGGCAATATAGTCAGTGCTCAGTATCAATGATTTTATCTAGTTTAGGTATTGAAACATCAGCAAGAAAACAACCAAATTTAATTAGTTTATGTTCTGGATTAAAAGTAACAAAGTATATAGTAAATTAATGTTTGTTCAAAGCACCTTCTGGGGTAATAAAAAGCTCATCCACACATCTCCTGGACGAGTGGAGATACCTCAGTAGCTAATTTTTTAATTTCACTACACAACTTTTTTCCCCATTCATAGCCCAAAGTAAAGCCCTCCTAACTTGATCTTCACCTGGCCTTGTTAAGAAGTTCTTCTCCATTTTGGGTTTTTCCCAAAAAGTCAAGACCAATAAAATTTAGTTGTTTTCTTGCAAATGTTCAGCAGAGGCTCTTGTTGCTGCTTGGAATGAGAAGAGGATGGGGACCATAGACCAAATAGCACCCTTGTAGATTCTGTGTGTGAATCTTATGGAGCCCATGGCTCACCAAGCAGCTCAGAGAGATGAAGCAACATAAGAGATGACTAGAGGGCCACTGGAGGAAGACAAAAAGCAAAGACACCACATACTAGTAAGAATCTATATTAGGCTCTTCCTTGTGGTGATAAAAGCAGTGAATTGTAATAACATCTCTGCCCTTATTACATCTGCAGCTAGCTGACTAGTGGGCCTGTTTTGAGCAACCAGGTCTTCCCTGGAAAAGGAGGAACTAGGGGAACCCTTGCAGGGTTGCTGTGAGAGATATTGTCAGCTTCTGTAAGACAAAGTCACTTAGCTTCACTCAGAGTTGGTCTCTGGCTGGTCAAACCAATTGAAGGTGACAGAGACATGTCTGAACCCAACCATTAGCAACCCTTCGTGTCTCATCTCTTGAGCACCATGACCTGCCTACCTATTTGTCCCTATTTGAGAGAGGGCTGTTCAATTTTTACATAGTTGGTCTCTTTGAACTCTCTATCAAATCAGTGGTCTTCTCTGTCCAGAATGTGGACTTCGCTATCTTCAAAAGAGTGACCTTTGTCTAGACTGCTGTATATTGTCATGATGGGTTTGTTCTCCTAAGCTTGAGGTGGGCAAGCTTCTGCCTTAGTGTATTCTTGGGTTTAAAGCGTGCATTTATATTGTGTTGGTTGAAAATCCTCCTAAGTCTTTCAGATATTCCTGCAATGTATGGAATGACATTGCTTCATTTGTTGTTCTCTTCTTCGTCTATTGTGTAAGTAAAACACACACAAATACCCAGGATTTTTCTAAAAAAAATAAAAATAAATAAAGAATAAGAAATTAACAAAGTCTCATGCAGTAGTACAGAAAAAAACTGTAACTAAATTTGAAATTTCAGCTTTATGTAATTTCATTTTTTTAAATAAAGCTATGGATTGATAGGACAATATAATGATACCTTCAAGAAAGTGGAAAATGTATCTGAAAAATAGCTGGTGTTTCCTAAAGAAGGAGGGAGAAAGTGTTCTCATAAAATACTGAATCATCATCTATCAGAAGGTCCTGAGCTGAAGAGGATGAATTAGTCAGAGCATTTCCAATTCAAAATAACAGCCATAAAAATAAAATAAAGGCTCAAACTGTAATGTGTGAGCTGCATGTATACAGTAGTTTCCTATATGTTTGCAGCTTCATCGGTTCATGAGAAACTTCCAGCTTCAAAATCTTTCCAGGGATGGAGTTTATTTGGATGAAAATGGGATTCCCTTTGCTGGCTTTGATATCATGCATTGGAGAGCATTTTCCAACAAGTCTTCTGCTGGGTTGAAAGTTGGGAGTGCAGAAAGAGAAGCCTTCTCCAAAATCAAGGTCTCCATCAATCAGAGTACCATCATCTGGCCAAGATCATTTAACAAGGTAGCTGATATTTTTTGGTTTTGCTCCTCCATTTACCTGCACTGGTGCAAACTTTTCAGCTCAGAAATGACTCACATTTTGACTTTGGGTTTCGCTGATTAGATAAGATTGTTGTTATAGAAATGGCTAGTGCATATTAAAGATAGTTCATTTAGTGATTTTTCAAAGTTACAACAGCACTGACTTATGACCATTTTCATACT
>NW_015396625.1:28605-30802 GCF_001527695.2 Protobothrops mucrosquamatus
CTTTCTTGGCCCGAAAGCTGCCAGGGACCTTCAATGAAGCCAAGTGGATCACCTTCAGTATGCTGGTCTTCTGCAGTGTTTGGATCTCCTTTGTCCCCACATACCTGAGCACCAAAGGGAAATACATGGTGGCTGTGCAAATTTTCTCCATCCTGGCTTCCAGCTTGGGCTTGCTGGGCTGCATCTTTATCCCCAAATGTTACATTATTATGCTGAGACCTGACATGAACACAAAGGAGCAACTAATGATGAAAATTAAGGAGGGCTACTAGTTTTATTCTTTACTTTCGTAACTAGTTTGTGTTAAATATAAGACAAAATAGCATGGAAGTAAACTCTTATTTTGTGTTCCGTGGAATTTTACTTCCTTCCTTTTGAATTATGAATTATGCATGCCAATGAAGGATAAGCTCCAATGTAAGTCAATCCTTGCCCTCTTGGAAACCTGACTGAGCCTATCTTTAGGTGGTTTTCCTGGCAAGGACAGGCTTCAGGGCCTTTGGCCAAGAAATGAAAACATGGGGTTCTGCACTCTATCCTTCCTTCCTCCTTCTCTTCCCTTTCTTTCCAACCTATGCGTTTTACTATTTTGTACGCTTTTTTAAACTTCCATGTTACTTGTGGTTTAAATAAAAGGAATACCTTTTAAAAACCAAATTCAAAGGGAATAGAGACCTTACATGGTAAATTAATGATTTACCTAAGAGGATCACATTAAAGATTTTTGAATATAGGGCAATCACTCCAGAGCTATC
This sequence comes from Protobothrops mucrosquamatus, assembly GCF_001527695.2. Taxonomy (NCBI): domain Eukaryota; kingdom Metazoa; phylum Chordata; class Lepidosauria; order Squamata; family Viperidae; genus Protobothrops; species Protobothrops mucrosquamatus. The sequence goes on from NW_015396625.1 coordinate 29,361, forward strand.
AATAGTCTGCAGCAAAACAATCTCTGGATCTACGGATGGCTTTTTGAGGAGTGGACCATCTCCACCTGCTTAAGAATGAATCCTGCACTTGAGTACAGCCATTTGTCACTACCTGGGTGGTCTAATAGAAAGAAATAATATAATTATAATGCATACTTTATGCACACCTGGTAATACTCTATTTTTTCCCATTCTTGATGACTGTGAATACATGCATCTTCCCGCATGCATTGATCTAGGGTGGGGGCATTGATCTGTGAGATGTTTGGTCTTGAACCTGGGTGGGGGAAGAATATGTTTTTGACTATGTTTTCTGGATGATTGTGGGCCACCTAGAATCGCTGTATAGACAGGCTGCTATTTTGCAGTGAGTTGACAATGTTCTGCCATATCCTGCCCTTCATCTTGGCTGTTCATGAGATAACCAGAGGCCAAGATTCTTATCCAACATCACCCTGAGCTACAACATCTATGAGAACTTCTTTAATGCAAGAATAACCTATGAGGCCATGATGGACTTCCTGTCTATAGGGCAGGAGAACGTCCCAAACTACAGATGTGGAAGGCAAAAGAACTTGTTGGCAGTTCTTGAAGAGACAGAATCTGAACTCTTTGATCATATTTCTACTTTTTTGGGCATCTACAAAATTCCACAGGTATGAAGTTAAAATGAACAATTCCATGCTGTAAATACCTCCAAATAAATCTGGACAAAGAAATTATATATTAAAAGATCTCAAATACTTTTCCTCCCATAAAGTACAGTAAGGGAAAAAAAGTTTGATCCCCTGCTGATTTTGTATGTCTGCCCACTGATAAAGAAATGAACAATCTATAATTTTAATAATAGGTTTATTTTAACAGTGAGAGACAAAAAAACGCATTTCAAAAAAGTTATAAATTCTAATGAGTGAAATAAGTATTTGACCCCTTTGCAAAACATGACTTAGTACTTGGTGGCAAAACCCTTGTTGCAGTCATAGAAGTCAGACATTTCTTATAGTTGACCACCAGGTTTGCACACATCTCATGAGGGATTTTGTCCCACTTCTCTTTGCAGATCCTCTCCAAGTCATTAAGGTTTCAAGGCTGATGTTTGGCAGCTCGAACCTTCAGCTCCCTCCACAGATTTTCTATGGGATTAAGGTCTGGAGACTGGCTAGGGCTAGGCCAATCCAGGACCTTAATGTGCTTCTTCCTGAGCCACTCCTTTGTTGCCTTGACCATGTGTTTTAGGTCATTGTCATGCTGACTATCCATCCACAACCCAGTTTCAATGCCCTGGCTGAGGGAAGAAGGTTCTCACCCAAGATTTGATGGTATATGGCCCCATCCATCGTCTCTTCAATGTGGTGAAGTTGTCCTGTCTCCTTAGCAGAAAAACACCCCCAAAGAATAATGTTTCCACCTCCATGCTTGATGGTGGAGATGGAGTTTTTGGG
>NW_015396626.1:0-3169 GCF_001527695.2 Protobothrops mucrosquamatus
GATTTTCCAATAGCAATAGCACTTAGACTTAGATACTGCTCCACAGAGCTTTACAACAGCAGCCTCCAACCTTTTGGACACCAGGGACTGGTTCCATGGAGAGGTTTTTCCACGGACAGGAGGGGGCTTGACTTTGCATACTGCCTGCATCCCATGGATGGGGCTTCACTTGTTTGCGTGGCCCGGTTTCTGGCATGCCATGGACCGGTGCTGGTCGATGGACCGGGGTTTAGGGACTCCTGCTTTACAGCATTCTCTGAGCAGTTTACAGAGTCAGCATATTGCCCTCAACGATCTGGCTTCTCATTTTACTGACCTCGGAAGGATAGAAGGCTGAGTCAACCCTGAGCTGGTCAGGATCAAGCTCCTGGCAGTGGGCAGAGTCAGCTTGCAATGCTGCATTCTAACCACTGAGCCACTAAAGCTCCAATATTGTAATCCACAGGGAAAAAGCACAAATCTTGAGATAGGATGGGAGAGTAAGAAAGGAGTAAGAAAACTGCACTTCTGCTGCTGTTGCTGCTGCTAGTAGCTATCAGAACAGCAATCTTTATTTTCCCATCTAGCAAAGAAAAGAATGTGGACCATCTGGGTTGTATAGAGTAACTATGGTTGCATATGGGCTATGGATTACTGAATCCTGCCCTGGGCTGGACTGAACTTTACCCACTTTATTAACTGCGAGCGGGTGAGAACACTACAGACTAAATTTGCAGGTAGTCCTTGACTTATGACTATTTGTTTGACTGTTCAAAATGATGACCATCTTGGAAAAAATGGCTTACAACCTGTCCTTGAAGTTACCACTGTCGTACTACAGCTGTTATCATATTATTGCAATTTGGATGCTTGACAACCGGCTTGCATTTATGATGGTTATAGAGTCTTGTGGTCATGGAATCACAATTTGCAACCTTTCCAGTGGGATCCAACACCAAGCAAAGTCAATTGGGGAAGCTGGATTTGGCTTATTGACCAGTTGATTCACTTATCAACCATGTGATTCACTTAACAACTGTGGTGATTTGCTTAACAATCATGGTAAAGAAAATGTTTGTAAAATCAGATCTGATCACATGATGGCTTGCTTAAAGACTACTTTGCTTGGTGACTGAAATTCTGGTCCCAATTATAGTCATAAGTCAAGGACTACCTTTACAGAATGCAAGACATAATATTACAGGTCAGTATCTCTTCCAACAATATGGTTTCTGTTGGAAATAACCTGAAGGAGGCTACTTTACTCCACCCCTTTTCTTTTTTCTTTGCTTTGCCAACTCACACTCAATATATCATAGCTATTAGCCATGCACAATTCTTGCTGAGTTTAGCTTGCTTGCTCTGACAAATCTGTTGCTGCTTTAGGAATACACTGATGTAGTTTCCTTGGCAACTGCAAGGATGTAGCTTATTACTGCCACCTTCTGGGATGTCATTTCAACCTCTCAGTCTAGTCCCCATTCTTCTTGTCCCTCTCTCATCATAGAACTGGGCCTGAACCAGCTTAGCTTCTGAGCCCAAGCAAGGTCAGTTGGGAGCTGCCACCTGCATGCTAAAACAATGGTTAAGATGATGTGTTATTGTCACCACTATATCAATACTTTACAGGGAGGGAACAGGTGTACTTACTTCATGCAATGCTTTGGGAAGATCATTGACCCAATGCAAACTAAAAAGTAATTACAATAGAAAGCAAGTTAATAAAAGGCACAAAACTCTCTCACCACTGTAAATTTTAGATGGCAAGGGCAGACTGGCATATTGGCACAAGAAAAATATATGCAGCACACCAGAGATGCATTTACGCAACATGCCAAAATCTTAAGTAACATAAATGCACGTGGCATCCTTTCTGCTATGCATTTCACCCAAAATTTCAGTTTCAGTGTATTGTGCAAATTCAAAACAGGTACCATCCCTTTAACTTAACTACTTAGTAATATAGAGGGTAGTATTCAAGGACTGGTAAACGTTCCTCATTTTTTTTACTGCAGACACATTTTCTAAAACAGTGTTCTGGGAAGGCTGCAGGGGTACACATAATAAAGCCCATTTTCTTTATATTAATCTTCTGGCCTCTCAATTATAAATTACCACGCCTGTTCTTATAGCAGGCCAGATATTGTAGATGATGACCAGGCTGAGCCCAAGGGAGGGGTTAAATGCATCCTCAGTCATGAGTCCCTTGGCGCCCACAAGAGATCTCAGTCTAGCCTACTTTGAATTCCATTGACTCTTATCTACCGCCAAATTGCTTTGACCATTAGTAGTTCAGATTCTTGTAGAGAGCTTAAGCTTGCAATGAATCTTTGTACTCATTTGAACTGCCCAAATCTTTTGATTTTCCTGGCACTTGACAGATGTTATACTAACACACAAAATTGCAACCTCAGGAACCCAAGGGTCCCAATTACAAAAATCACTGTTATCATTATAAATGTTTCTGTCTGCTTTAATTCAATTGCTAATTACCTCAGACTGCTGACAACAAGGTTAAATGTGTTTTCTTTGAAAGGGAGAAATTCTTCATCCGCTATGATATTGACTCTTGGTATTTCTGAATCTAGTGTGTTTTTCTAAATCAGATTAGAAGAGAAATAATTGAGGACTCCAGTTAAGACAATTCAACTTTTCAGTAGCATGACTTTATATCTGACAAATATCATGCAAATCTTACCAGAGCAATTTCAGCCACATCTGATTGAAAAAGCCTTCCAACAACATCCTAAAAGAAAAATAAGTGGTAAATAACATAGTTATTTTATTGATTTTATTTAGGAAACTTAGATAAGTTTGTTTAATTAGCCAGAGGAAAATTAAGAGTAGCATTTATGTTGCATGTGATCAGGCCTTGTTTTGGCTAAACAATAATACTGTATATATGCACCATTAAACTATTTATTTGCATTCATTATATTGTTAAAATAATACTTTTGAAACATTTTATTTTATTTATTTATTTATTTTTTATTTATTTATTTGATTTATATCCCGCCCTTCTCCCAACGGGACTCAGGGCGGCTCACAACATATTTAAAACAGAAACGTATTTACAATCCCCACCAAATAAAACCAATTAAAACCAAATATTTAAAGTTGTGCTGTTTAAAATTTTTCTTAAAATAAACCCGATTTAAAATCCTCCCTAGGCCAGGCCCGCTTGCTGGAA
>NW_015396626.1:4773-8075 GCF_001527695.2 Protobothrops mucrosquamatus
GGTCTAAAACTAATCACAAACATTTTTGGAAAATCAGGTATTTTGGGATTCAAACCAGGCTCAAAACTACAGACCTCTATTTCTTTATTTGAGGAAAGCCATTTTAATTAGCTGGGAAATGCTTCTGATCAGACATAAAGAAGAAAATACAATTAAAATGTATTCTGCCTTCTCTTGAAAACCCCACGTAGTCTAAGTCATGGCAATTAATTCCAACCTTCTGCATAATTAAGATTCCAACTGAACCAATGAGGTTTACTTTTTATGACCACATAGTACAGTATGTCAAAAAGCTGAAACAATGAGACACGATATGATTAAACAGGAGTGACATTTGTTATATCTTATTTTTAGCATACAGGAAAGGCTCGATTGCTTAGTCCAGTTGTCTGATTCAAATTTACAAGATTAGGCAGGTTCTCTATTAAGTCATAATGGGATCTGTCTAGCTTCACCTTCATGTGTTGAAGAAATCCAACCATTCTAGTTTATAACCCATGGTTTATTATTTTGATGTATTGTGTAAATCAGCCAAGTGTGATTTCAATAGAAGAGAAGATTCTTATTTATTAAGCAATCCACAATCTAACAGGTTGTACTGTACGCATGAAACCAAGTTACAAAAAGCTTAATACCTTGTTTAAATGCTGAGCAATGTAGCTTCGCCCACACCCAAGGTCCAAGGCAAGGGGAAATGACCTTAAGAATGAAAAATAGAATAGGAGTAAGATGCAAAACTGTAAATCAATGATCTACTTTAACCAAAATTTCAAAGATGTATTGTCTCCTTGAAGCTGGCTGACATACAGTTTAATCTGATAGCTGCAACAAATGGAAACCAGAATGCTTCTTTCACAGCAGAAAACCTTTCTGCTTTTAGGATTATTAATAGATTTTAAATTCCCTCTAAAACTGTATTAAGCACATTATAGGGCTTATACTATGGTTCTGTTTCCTGGTTGAAAAGTATGAGAATATTTCCCAAATGTGGGTTACTGTGGTTGGTGAAGGCTTCCAGAATCCCAAAACCAGGATGGCGGTAAGCCATGCAACTGGAGGCTTCAGGCTTGCCCAGTCTTCTTTGATATGCAGGGTGAGAACAATGAGTAGTGCTTACAGAGGGATTTAAGCTTCATCTAAATTGTATTAATAGACAGAGATTCTGGTTAAATGGGAACACAGACAACAGTGTATTTTGTGATGTCTACTCAACAGCCTTAGCCAACACTATTTTTAATAGGAAAAACGATGTTAGGTTTTAATCACTGATTGCACCTGTGGTTACTTCAGTCAAACATGCCTATCTTTAGCAATGGTTTTACAACATCTTTTAGCTTCATGAGCATCAAAACTCTTTTTCAGAGGACTAGATTTCTTTCGATGGGGGCGTGATTCACTTCTATAATCCTGTGTCAAGAAGATCAAGTTTTGAGAATGGCAACCAAAGTATGCAAATGTACAGGAAAGACCCCCCTCAAACTCACACCCAGTTGAAATACCTGACGCAGCTGAGTCAAATCAGCTGATTATCCTAGAATTTCACATACTTTTAAAATATTGCCTCGATATTTACAATACAGATTTGACATAGTGCATGTTTGTGCTGTATGTTGTTTGCTTAATGAGAATCTTTTTTATCTTACATGAAGCTCTGATCACACTGTAGGTCACAATACTTTAAGATTATAGATAATGCTAAAGATGAGTCTGCTATCTAAGGGGCAGGGCTTTAAGATAGATGAGAGACATCTGACCAAGCTTCTGTTCAAAAGAAGACAGAGCAACCCAGTTAAATCTGCTTCATGGATCAGAAATTCCTCATCCTCATTTTTTTAGCACTGCCAAGATAAAATGAAAAGAACTCCAAGTAACAAATAAAATAGAATAAAATTACATTATACATATAAATAAAATTTAGATTATACAGACAAGACACATCATTTTATAGAGAAAAACACGAGATAAAATCTTACTTGGCTATGTCAAACACACGATTGGCCATCCTACCACCGACCTAGAATACAGAAAAAAAAGTTTATTAGAATATAGACCCTGGAGACTTTCAAGAAGAGACTGGACAGCCATTCGTCTGAAATAGTACAAGGTCTCCTGCTCTAGCATGAGTTGGACTAGATCAGTGGTTCTCAACCTTTTTAATGCCGCGACCCCAACCGGTCGTAAGTCGAGGACTAAACCGGTCGTAAGTCGAGGACTAAACCGGTCGTAAGTCGAGGACTGCCCAACCGGTCGTAAGTCGAGGACTTTCCCTGCCCGGGAGCGCCATGCATGCATGGTTCCGCCCCCTGCGCCGTCCGAGGCGTAGCTGGCAAGCGGCAGAGACGGAGCAGGCCGACCACCAGCTGGCACCCGCCGGAAAAGGGAAAAACATGGCAGACAAAAAAAATGCCGGACAAAAAAATGCCGGACAGCCTTGCTTGGCGACCCCCGTGAAATGGTCGATCGACCCCAAATGGGGTCCCGACCCACAGGTTGAGAACCACTGGACTAGATGATCTATTCTATTCTATTCCATTCCATTCCATTGCTATTTTTTGCAATCATAATATTTGGTATAGGATTGGGAGAAAATTTTTAAACTAGTACAGAATTCACACTTCATGCCAAGCCATAGCATTAGGTTTACCAGAAGTACACTGTAATAATCCAGATGACCACTAGAGTTATTTCTTATTCTTTGCTGCCATCATGTAGTCTAAAAAAGATCTGCATCCTAGTTCTGATAGTTCTATCAATGGAATTGGTTCACAGTACCAAATTTAGTACTCAACGCATTTTGATGCAAAAAATTTATCCTGGTACTCATTGTTTGTTTGGTATTCAACACACAAGCTAGAACTTGCTGGTGTTGGCTGCCTTGTGACTCACTACATTATTCCTTATAGGAAAAATATGCTCAGTACTCATCATTTTTGGTACTCATCGTGCCTCCTGGAATCAATTAACAATGAGTACCAAGGTACCACTGTACTCACTGTGCTGTATAAATTCACACGAGCAGTTGTGTTAAATTGTAAATCATGAATTTTGTATTGATGCAATGTGTGAATATTTCCATTGCAATTTACTCAACATAACAAGATTGAACAAATTATGGTATTTAAAGATAAACTACAATTTATAAACATTTTTGCTATCAGCTTATTAATTTTCAGGGATCTTTTGTCTTTTGATAGCATTATGTGTTTTTTAGTGTCATCAATACTTTGAGTTAGTGTTGACTCATGGCAATTGCCTGGACAAGTCCCTGTAGTTTTCTTGGCAAGGCTTTTCAGAAGTGGTTT
>NW_015396626.1:12542-14384 GCF_001527695.2 Protobothrops mucrosquamatus
TTCTATCTGGCACCTCTTCCCTAAACCGTTATTAAAAATTTCAAGGCCACAGAACACAACACAATAATATACTAATGAATAGTAGTATTAATTTTTCTTTCATGTAAAGCATGTTTTAGTAATACTTAATATTTCTCTTATATTAAATAACTTGATTTTTAAATGTTAATGGGATGTCTGAGCTTGATGCCTTTTTTTTTAATGACTTCAGGTCAGTGTTGATTTCTGTCAATTGCTAGAATTCACTTCTAGAACAGAACTCAACAGTCACCCAGTTCCTTCTAGAATAGAACTCGAACAGTCTCCCAGTTCTAGCCTGGTGTCTTAACCACTACACTAAACTGGCTTTCTATGAGCTTGTATATGACATCTTATTTCATCAATGTCTGAAATGAAATTTCTTAACGGAAGTCAATGTAAATGTCCATCTGTTTGGACATTTGGTCTTAGTTATAGCGAATGCTAAAAAAGCATTACGGTATATTGTGTCTATGCATGTAAAAGTTCATATTCTTTGTGACTTTTCTTCCAAACTTCTTGGAGGACTAAAATTTATTAAGTTTCAATTTGACATTGGATGGGGGAGCTGCCAGAATCTCCCTGTGATTTATGGCTAGTGAATTTGAAACCATCCAAGATAGGCATGTCAAATTGCCGGCCCGCGGGCTGGATGCATCATGCCAAAACTGCGCCCACCCCATTGCCGACAATGGGGAAAAAGTCACGGTACGTTGTGCGGCGTCACATGACGTCGCGAGTTTGACATGCCTGATCCAAGACATACAATATGCTTCTTTTGAATGTTTAAACTAGCTGACAAAGCACCTTCATTTGTTATGGAACCACGGATAGTTTAAGAAAACAGTGCTCTTATGCCACCCACATGATTAAGTAGCTGGTGACTTCCCAGGTTTGTAACATATGCCTGGTTCAAGTGAAGAGAATAGCCACTAAACTGTAGAATTTAGCCAGATACTCATGGTTAACTGTCCCAAAGAAAATTGCTGGGTAAAAAGATCTGCTGTGTTAGTACCCTCACCTTTGGAATGAGGCACTGAATATAGTGATTTTAATGATATTATTTATTACTTCTCATCCTGCTTTATTGTAATTCTGGTATTTGCCTGTTTATTTCATTGCCATATTTCTGGTTGGAAGATTTTGGCTTAAGGCAGAGATCTCATTCATACTGAATATACTGATTAATTGTATGTCATCGTGTCATTTTTTTACTCCTAGCAAGCCCACATATTTTCCCATGACAACCTGTCCATCCATCCATCCAAATACATAAATAAATTAGGCTTAATATAAATTTGTACACATCTTTACATATACACTATTTTAGAAATGCAGAGTAGCCAATATATCAGCACCTTAATTTATTGCAATTCATGTGCTTATTTAGACAAAAAATAAGGGCTTAGACAAAGCAGGAGAAACCAGCTGTTGTTTTAAAGCACGTTTGGCTTTTTGAGATGACACTATTATGGGAATTTCTTTTAACCGCTCAGGGAAAATGGGTAATTGTCTTTGACAGTTATTATAAACATGCTATTTCTAAGTTGTTATTGGGTAAAAAGATATGTTCAGTTTGCCAAAGCGCAATCTCTCTCTCTCTCTCTCTCTCTCTCTCCCTCCCTCTCCCTCCCTCCCTCCAAAAACACTAGATTTTAGTGTGGGAAATAGGGGGGAAACTATTGTTGTCATGAATTCTTTTGCAGAAGAATTACAATGCAAGTATATGAAATGTCTTGTTGGCTTTCTTTAATTTAGCAAATGATGTTAAGAAGGCACATCTGAAAAATAAAAGTTGTGAAGTTGAAGAGAGTTCTAATCTGC
>NW_015396627.1:0-8074 GCF_001527695.2 Protobothrops mucrosquamatus
TGAGGGTCTTTGCCTGCCATCTCACCTGAAGAAGCATGTTGCCCGTGTGTTTCCTGATCTAAAGCGAGGCCCGTTGGTTTAGGCCAACGTACATCACCAGTCCATTCCTCTGGAGAGGAATAAGTTCATCCTGCAGGCGCAGGATCCCGGGATTTTGCGATCCCACATGTGTGTGTGTGTGTGTGTGTGTGTGTGTGTGTGTGTGTGTGAGAGAGAGAGAGAGAGAGAGAGAGAGAGAGAGAGAGAGAGAGAGAGAAATATATGTTTGAGAAAAAGACAAAATATTAATGAAAAATTGTGGTTTAAAATTAACTTTTAATTTTAAGATCTTGGCAGGTTAACAGGTACATCCAAGAAACAAAGTTTTTCTTAGTTATAACCAACAGTCGATATGTGCCATGTTTTTTTTTTCCTATTTCTCTACAGTTTCTATGGCCAGGGTCAGCATATTCATCCATAAATGAATCCCAAGTTTGCATAGAATTACAACATAAAGGCTGTATGTTTTTCTTTTTTAAAAAAAAAAAAACTTTGCATCACCTTTCTTTGTGCAATTAGATATCAGAGGGAAAGTATTTTCCCATCATAAATCATGCAAATGGTTGTACTGTAGTAATATAAGAAAAGCAGGAGTACTTTGAGGGTGTGGAGAGAAGAAAAGTAAAAGGAGATTAGACTGTGATAAACTTATGGTATAGCTGTGTCTTCTAATACAGGAAGGGCCCAAGCAAGTTAGGAGGGAATGGCTTGCAGATATATCTGTTCATGTCCTCAAAATTTTCTGTCTGAGGCATTTACTTTATCTATCAAATGTGAGGTCAGATATGCTAGTAGTAGAAAAGATACTTATAAAAGGAAGCATGTCTATGCATATATGTATGTAGTGATCTGTCATATGGCAATACTACAATATAAAATTTGCCAGCACAATTAGAATGCAGATGCACTACTTTGTTAAACATCAGATTTATGGGGACTCGTTTAGGCAGAACTTTCTGCAATACAAGCGCATGAAAGTATTTGTATTTATGCAAAGTATATATATTTGAATATGGGGATATGAGTATTTTGCCTGTGAAAGAACATGTGCACTGAGATATACAAGCAGCAGCATGTATATATATTTTCCTTTTTCTATCGATGTGTGTTGTAATGTTCTTGCTGTTGCCAGTGCCGTAATAGTTTGCAGCATGATTTAATGAACAGCTTTGGGAATTGGTTCCAATTCCATCTTCAATCTGACACTGTAATTAGTGCCACCTGCTTTCTTTCCTTATTCCTTTTCTGTTATTTAGCAATTGAACAAGTGTAGAGTTCTTAGGCAGACTTTTAAAACTGAGGTTCCCATAGGGCTAAGAAAGGAAATGTGCCTACAGATAACATGGAAGAACTACAGCGCTCATGAGTAGTTTGATAATATAAATATTATAAGCTGTGATCAAAACCTTACATATGGCTGGCAGCCTTTGGTGTGGGGAAGTGGGTTACTTCTGGCATCTAAACATAGAGATCCATGCACAGAAATTTAATATCTTGAAGTTTCTGCTGTTTATGTGTGTTTGTGTGAGTGTGTAAACATGTAGTCCTCATGATCACAATTAGAACTGGACAATTCATTGTTAAGTAGTGTGGTCATTGAGCGAGACATCACATAATCATGACTTATGACCTTCCCTAGTGGCTTCCCCATCGACTTTTGCTTGTTGAAAGGTTGCAAATGGCAGTCACGTGAACACAGGATGCTGCGATTCTCATAAATGTGAGCCTGCTGCCGTGGTGGCACAGTGGCTAGAAAGCAGTACTGCAGGCTAACTCAGGGCTCACTCCAGGAGTTCGATTCTGAGCAGCTCAAGGTTGACTCAGCCTTCCATCCTTCCGAGGTCGGTAAAATGAGGACCCAGATTGTTGGGGGCAATAGGCTGACTCTGTAAACCACTTAGAGAGAGGGCTGTAAAGCACTGTGAAGTGGTATAGAAGTCTATTGCTATTGCTAAGTACCCGGATTGCACTGTGACAGTTATTAAGTGTGAGAAACAGTCATAAGACATTTTTCAGCACCGTCATAACTTCGAATGGTCACTGAATGAATGGCTATAAGTTGACGACTCCCTGTACTGAAATAGGTTTAGGATGTTGCTCTGGTTTGAGCCCCCTAATTGCCAGATGTTTGTCTTGATAATTCTATGCCATGTAGAAATTCAGTTTTTCATAGATAAAAAGATATAATAAGTATTAAAGTAGGGTTGCCAGGTTCCTTCCCTGTTTCCTTGATCAGAAATATTTGGAAATTTGGGTGTGTGTATATGAATGAGTGAGGACAAGCAAGGACAAGGTCAGACAGGTCCTGAATAGTAGCTAGTCATGTGAGGCCAACTGTAGTCTTGTTACAACCTAGTAAAATATTAGCACTATACAATGTAAAACTCTTGAACTTTCACCTAGAACTAGTTGCTCTTTACTCTGTAGGAACAAGCAAAACGCAAAACTATGGCAGAGTTTGAAAAACAAGTAAAAACAAATAGAAGATGAAAGATTTGCATGTTGGGAAGCTGTTTTCTTTATGATGTGTTCTGTTTCTTCCATGATTGACATTTAGACATGTGGATACGATTGTGACATCTCTTTCAGAAGCCTTGCTGTTTGAACAATATGAGAATCTGTAGACAGTGAATGAAAAAGCAGACATGCTGAAGGTAGAAAAATAATTCATTATTTCTGCAGTGGATAAATTTTTCATCTGATGTGACTATGCCTTCCAGGATAGAAGAGTTTGTTTACAATTTGAGTTTATTGAATAAGGATGTGATAGCTTCAAAGATTAACCAATGATAAAAGTGTGGATAGTGTTTGGGATTGCCTTTAGTATTCGTGTTTGTAGGTACAAATACCCCCCCTCCCTTTTAAAAAGCATGCTTCTGATCCTAGTTGGAACAATCTGACCACGACTGAGATGATCTCTTTGGAGATTTCAAGAGCTGTTCCCAAGGAACTTCTCTTTGTCCCCTGTCTGCTCTGCTCTTAGAAACTCATCACTGTTTAAATACAGCTTGACCTAAGCTGTTCATTCTTGTTCCTATTCCTTTTACAGTATGGGCTGCTTGTATAAGGAAGTTCAGTAATCTCTTCTGTCCCATTTCTTTCCTTCTTTGGTTGTCCTGATTGCTTGATGCTCTGGCATCTATTCTCTCTTTCCATTGTCTGCATCTACGGCTGTTCCTTCCATTCCAAACACAAATAAAAGCAGTAAGAGAAGAACAAGTGCTTAGCAACTGTGTAGTTCTGCCTGTCTCCTGAAGTATAACTGGAGACCAACAAGGAAGACAGAGGATTCCTCTATTATTGATATAAGCTTGGTTGCCAGCACTTAAGATAGATCCCAAGTTGCAACCTATTTGGCATTTCAGAAAACAGATTTTTTTTATTACGATATTATACCATCCCCCCGTTCCTTTCCTGACACCATTAAAAAAGATTTGGCTTGAAGCTTAGAGTAACTGGAAACTACCTTCCATTGTGACATCATCAGCAGAAAAATGAATTAGGACTCAAAGTGTTCTTTTTTGTTTTGTTTTGGCAGAACTAAATGCAGAATTTCATATAAACATGGCTTTAAGTAAATCCTATCGAAGAGAGCAATGCTTCTGAATAAAAATACAGCTATATATAGATTTGGGCTTGTGAGGTATCTTTTTATTTCTCAAAGCCTACAGAATAAATAAATTACTTGCCTGCATTTTACTCACATCACTTCATCTCAGAAGTAGTAGTCTTATCTTCTCTCTGACCAAGAGAAAGAAACCTTTATCATCTTGCTGAATTACATGGCAAGAATTAATTTCATGTGCTCATCTACTTGGAAATTCTAGTGTTTAGTTTTTTAATTTCTAGATCATAGTGCAGGTTAAGCTTAAGTCCCCAGAATTTGCATAAGCAAGTGTCTAGTGTGGCAGAATGATGGATCAGATAGCTGGCCTTTTTTGTGGTGCCCTCTGCTCTCTGGAACACTCTTCTCATATGGCCCATTGACTCCTAACCACCCAGAATCACTTGGGTGAGATGGCCGGTGTATAAATTTAATAAATAAATAATAATAAAATATAATAAAATACACTCAATTAATAATAATAATAATAATAATAATAATAATAATAATAACAACAACAACAACAACAACAACAACAATAATAGTAATAGTAATAGTAATAGTAATAATAATAAAGTTGGAAGGGACCTTGGAGGTCATCAAGTCCAACCCCCTGCTTAGGCAGGAACCCTACACCATTTCAGACAAATGGCTGTCCAGTCTCTTCTTAAAAACTTCCAGTGTTGGAGCATTCACCGCTTCTGGAGGCAGGTTGTTCCACTGGTTAATTGTTCTAACTGTCAGGAAGTTTCTCCTTAGTTCTAGGTTGCTTCTCTCCTTGATCAGTTTCCACCCGTTGCTTCTCGTCCTGCCTTCAGNGAACCCTACACCATTTCAGACAAATGGCTGTCCAGTCTCTTCTTAAAAACTTCCAGTGTTGGAGCATTCACCGCTTCTGGAGGCAGGTTGTTCCACTGGTTAATTGTTCTAACTGTCAGGAAGTTTCTCCTTAGTTCTAGGTTGCTTCTCTCCTTGATCAGTTTCCACCCGTTGCTTCTCGTCCTGCCTTCAGGCGCCTAGGAGAATAGCTTGACTCCCTCTTCTTTGTGGTAGCCCCTGAGATATTGGAACACTGCTTATCATGTCCCCCCTCGTCCTTCTCTTCGTTAAACTAGACATACCCAATTCAATTAAAATCAGTGTTATTCCTACAAGCCTTCGGCTCAAGTTGATTCATATAATTATACTGCCTCAATCTTTTGTACCTTTAATTAGTTATATTTTATTTATTTTGTTTAGTGTTTTTACTGTTTTTGTTTTGTTGTTACACATTTTTTTTTCTGAGTTGTGTACTGCCCAAAAGCCTTTGGAATTGGAATAAGTTACAAATGTAGTTAAATACATAAATGGGTGGATGAATAAATACGTATTAAGCAAAAACTATTTCATCTTCTTGTGAAACGCGCTTTGTCTCTTGATTCATAAAATCATAAATATTCGTATTATCTTATGAAAATTGAACACATCAGATAGATGGAAAGATTAAAATAGAGAAATAAAGTAATTTGTCAGTTTTGAGAATAGACTGAAAATAAGCAAGATGTTATTACTACATTCCAATTCCTGGTACCCCAATGACTTTCTAGTTGCTCACTCAGCCTGAAGTTCAGCAATTATAATCTTTTTTGCATCAGGAAGTTATTCAGTGGGATGTAGACAGAGTTTGATGTAGTGGTAGTAGAAATCGCGAGGCTGTGAGTGTTAGGCCTCCCTTAGACATGAAAGCCAGCTGGGTGAAAAATGCTATAAACATTTAAACCAGGTCAAGAACTATGGAAATGATACTTTCACCATAGAAAATAGGACATCAGATTCTGTTTCTTCTTTATTCTACACTGCCAATCTGCACCTGGAAAGGTTTTTAAGAACAGGCAGAATATTCTGACCCTAAATAATAAGATCAGCCTATGCATGTTGAAAAAAGAGAAGACGTTGTTGTGTGTTGAGCTTCTCCTCAGTGGCTATATTTACATATCCATGGTCTCTTCTTGGCTATAATGCAGAGATGATTTGCCCTAATTTCTTCCATTTTTAAAAAAATCTCCCAGTTTAGTTTATAGCTTGGGCATGTCCCATCTACGCAATAACCACATCCAACCCTACATATTTCTTTTATCTCAAGCAATGCTTGTGCTACTGAGATTACTCATCCCTTTACTCAAACATATATCCATTTGGACATAGAGTTTATTATCTACAAAACCAGTTTAGGTTTTTAGCTTTATTGTGCTATTTACACTGACTCTCTCAAAAAGTCGATATTTTGATGTGGTTTTTTTAAAACATTAAAATCAGCCTGAAACACAAAGTGTTTGCTGAGTAATCCTAATTTGATGGCCTTCAACAGGTTCCCTTGTAGATATTTTAGTAACTTAAGTATAGGTAGTCCTCGACTTACAACAGTTCATTTAGTGACAGATCGAAGTTGAATAAAGTGTCTTATGACCGTTTTTCACACTTACAACCATTGCAGCATCCCCATGGTCACATGATCAAAATTCAGCCGCTTGGCAAATGGCTCATATTTTTGACGGCTGCAGGGTCCTGGGGTCATGTCATGTAATCACCTTTAATAATATAATAATAATAATAAAGTTGGAAGGGACCTTGGAGGTCATCTATTCCAACCCCCTGCTCAGGCAGGAAACCCTACACCATTTTGGACAAATGGCTGTCCAGTCTCTTTTTAAAAACTTCCAGTGTTGGAGCATTCACCACTTCTGGAGGCAGGTTGTTTCACTGGTTAATTGTTCTAACTGTCAGGAAGTTTCTCCTTAGTTCTAGGTTGCTTCCCTTCTTGATTAGTTTCCATCCATTGCTTCTTGTCCTGCCTTCAGGTCCTTTGGAGAATAGCTTGACTCCCTCTTCTTTGTGGTAGCCCCTGAGATATTGGAACACTGCTATCATGTCCCCCCTCGTCCTTCTCTTCATTAAACTAGATATACCCAATTCCAGCAGCCTTTCCTTATATGCTTTAGCCTCCAGTCCCCTAATCATCTTTGTTGCTCTTCTCTGTACACTCTGTACCTTTTGTAACCTTCTGACAAGCAAAGTTAATAGAGAATCCAGATTCACTTAACAACCATGTTACTAAGATAAGTGTTGTGATTCTTCACCAGCCGGTGGATCCGGCAGCTGAATCTGAGGAATCAGATGAGGAGGAAGGGCCTGGAGTGACATTAGAGTCAGAGGAAGGCTCTGAGGAGCTCCAAGACTTACAGTCGGACGAGGAGCCTGGCCCCTCTACTCGTGCTCAGGCTGAGACACAGCTGTGCTGAGAGCCTGAGTTGGACAGTGATGAAGAACAGTTGGGACAAATCCAGGATGCATGAAAGTGCAGGCAAGAAAGCGAGTAGGACAGAGGAATGCAATGGTGTGGCTCCAAAGGCAAAGGAGAAGGCATTAGGAAGCCACACCTTGGCTGAATTATAAAAAGGGAAGGTGTGGGAGGTGCTGGTTGCCGTTCGTGTTGAGGATCGAGTTTCTGTGGACTGTGTTTGTTTGCCTTGGACATTGACTCAGATCTGTGAGAATAAAAGGGGTTGGTTTTTTTCTTGCGGTTCCTGCCTGTTTCTTGGAAGAGGGGTTTCTCCTTGTGAGCATAACAAGGATTCACGTAGGCTGGGACAGAATAATAACAACCGGAGTGGTTCACTTAACTGTGGGAAGAAAAGTCGTAAAATGGGGTAAAACTCACTTAACAAATGTCTCACTTAGTGACAGAAATTTTGGGCTCAGTTGCGGTGGTAAGTCGAGGACTACCTCTAATTTTGTTTTAAGAGATCCCTTTATTTTTTTAAAAATTACAAATCTGCTCACAAACATAGCGAGGCTTGTTCTGCAGCTGGTTAGTTGGTGATATAAGTTGCAAGCAGCTCAGGAATGTGCTGCCCAGCAGGAGGTCTGTGACCTGCTGAGAATCTTTCAAAAGTCTTCCTCCACCTGGAACTAACCAGTGGTGTGAAACTAGCATAAACTCCGGTATGGAAGGCTGCCTTGGGTTGTTGGGGGTCATTTTGAACTCAGACTGCTTCAGGGTCTCTGAGGGAGTTGCTTTTCAGTGGACGAGGAAAGCAGTTTGTTTTCATGCTTCAGAACTGAAGTGTCCCCTTCTGAAATAACAGAAGATCAGGTTTAGTTTCAGGTTGGACTTGTAGCTGAAGCTCATATCTCACTTTGCCCTGTAGTACATTCTTGAAAGTGAAAGCAACCATAGTTGTAAATAGGGGCTTGGCTTCTATTATCTGCATATTGTCTTTCCCTAAGATGCCCCCTTAAACTGTTAAGTGCTGTGGATTTTGAACATCCATTTTTCATTTTCATTTTAGAAGAAAATAGCGTCAAGGGCATGTGACTTTTCAAAAATGGTCTTGTCAACACAGGGTGGACCAGAACTGCAAAATCTTGGGCTGTGTTTGCATTTGTCAGCGT
>NW_015396628.1:0-8073 GCF_001527695.2 Protobothrops mucrosquamatus
GTGAGAATTAGGTCCAAAATGGCTAATCCCCTAGTTCCCTTCTCTACTTTTTGGGAGACAAAGTTGTCTGCTAGGTTTGTCAGGAATCTGTTTGATCTTCCACTTGGTGCAGAGTTTGTCTCCCAGTTGATGTCAGGGTAGTTAAAGTCCCCCATTACTATTGTGATGTGCTTCCTACATACCTTAGTTAGCTGACTAGAAAAAGTTCATCTATTTCCTGTGTTTGGTTGGGTGGCCTATAGTATACACCTATGGCAATGTCGTTTCCCCCCCCTTTATATTGACCCACAGTTTTCATCATTGTTGTGCTCTATTTCTGTAGAGATGTAGTTATTTCTTATATAGAGCGCAACTCCACCTCCTCTTTTATTTGGTCTGTTTCTTTTAATAATTTAAATCCCTCTAGCTCTGTGTTCCATTTGTGGGTTTCGTCCCACCATGTTTCCATTATGGCAATAATATCATATCTGCCCTCATTAACCTGAATTTCTAGTTCACCCTGTTTGCTGTTCATACTCTATGCCAGTGGTTCTCAACCTTTTTAATGCCATGACCCCAACCGGTCGTAAGTCGAGGACTAAACCAGTCGTAAGTCAAGGACTTTCCTTGCCCGCAAGCGCCGTGCATGCGTGGTTCCGCCCCCTGCGCCAGCCGAGGCGTAGCTGGCAAGTGGCAGAGACGGAGCAGGCCGACCACCAGCTGGCCCAGCCCAAGGGAGGTAAGGCACCCACCGGAAAAGGGGGAAAAAATGGCGGGCAAAAAAAATGGCGGACAAAAAAAATGGCAGACAGCCTTGCTTGGCGACCCCCGTGAAATGGTCGATCGACCCCAAATAGGGTCCCGACCCACAGGTTGAGAACCACTGCTCTATGCACTTGTGTATAGACATTTTAGTCCTTTATGACCGACCCTGTGTTTACTTCCTACATAACCTGTGTGGTACCTGAGTTCCCCTAATGTCTTACCACCTATTTGGTTAGTGCACTTTGTGTGGCACTCGCTATTAAGAGCTTGATTTTGCTTGACAGCAAGGTGGATGTTCTTGTCCACACACACATCTATGTTACATGCACTGATAGCCCTATAATTTTTAGACTGCCGTGGACAGGGATGTTCTGTATCAGTTAGCTCACTGTCTCCACTGTTTAGTTTAAATATTCCTCCAGAAAATCTGTGAATTTATAGCCAAGTAACTCAGTCCCTTTCTTTGATGGATGCAAACCATCTCTTTTGTACATTTCTTCATTGGATCAGCTGCTGACATCATGACTAATATATCCAAAGCCTTCCCCTTTACTCCACTCCTTTAGCCATATATTAAATTGTGCTATACGCTGGCCTTTTCCATTTTGGTCCTTATACACTGGTAAGACCTCTGAAAAAATAAGCCTATAGCCTATTCTGCTAAGTTCCTGCCCCAGGCTCTGGAAGTCATTCTGCACAGTGAGTACATCTTTTTGGGACAGATCATTAGTGCCAAGATGTACAATAGCCTCCACATCACAGTCCTTGCTGGCATTCTTGATTATTTTACAAATACGCTTCTTGTCCCTACTGGCAGTAGCACCTGGAAGACACCTGACCTCATTCGAAACCTCTGTGTCCTTTCCTAAATTTACATCCCTTATAATTTAATCACCAACCAGAAGGTGGCTTCTCTTTTTGAGTGCCTTTCTGTTCTTGCATGACTGATGTGTAATACCTGATTCGCACTTCTCCCTGTCGAAAACAAGTTCTTCATCTCGGACCAAGATCCCCTGCTTATTTGAGTTGTCATCACAAATACCTTTATCTGTCTCCTTAATGTCCCTATTAAGGTCAGCAAGGGCACTGTATCTGTTATGCAGGGACACAGCAAAAGCTTTGTGTTTATGGTTCACAGCTCTCACCCTGCCAGATCCCACGGTTCTCCACACTGCCCTTCTCCTGCAGGATCTTTGTGGTAGAGAGGGCTGATAGCTTGGAGGGTCACTGGAGTAGAAGGCTGAACTGGACACCTCATTTCTGCCTGAAGAGCAGAGATTACAGACCCTAGATAAGTAATCTGTCCTTGTAGACTAGACTAGTGTTTCTGAGTTTGCCCCACAGCTTTGTTCTGGAAAGAAGAAGGTTAAATTTATACCAGAATTCAATAAATACAGTGTATAATACAGAACCTAGCTTGGATGGAAGGTTTTCAGTCAGAGCTTACAAAATAAGAACATTATCAAAATTGAGATTCTAGCTCTGAAATCTGCCCACTCATCTGCCAGTGTTCAGATATATATATATATATATATACAGACCTGATAAACATAGAATAAAGGATGGATGACCACCACTGTGTAAGGCAACGGTTTGTAATTGTGTTTATTTCTGAATTAAAAGTCATACTTCAGATAGAACATACCTATCAGCAGTATAAATATTGTCTATATAAATTAAATACCACTTTCCTTAAGTGAGATCTAAAGACGAGTTAACATTTATTCCTTAAAAATTTGAAAGAAATGCAGCTCATACTTTTAACACTCTCCTTGAGCACTTTTTTGCTATCATAACATACGGTGGCTAATATAGAAAAACAGTTAATGTCAAATACTGCTGTCACAAAATACTAAGCCACAAGCATGGTTAGTAATTATAAATCCCCATTTTAACATCACCCAGCCATTTTCAGAACAGTACATTCTGCTGGATTTTCTTTCCCAGCTGTTTCATCAGCTCAGGCCAATGTCCTTTCTCAGAAATATACCTCTAAACTGTGTTGTCCACGGATTTAGCCGTGTGACTCCCATTAACATCAATAAGAGTCACACAGTTAAATCTACGCACAGCACTTTGAAAATTTACTCCACAGCATACATCCCAGGGCACTGTAAGGATTAAAGTATTATACCGCAAATTCCCCCTTCAAGATACCAGAAAATAAACAAAAGTCTTCTGCTTTGTTCTAAAAGGCTTTAAGTTTCTTGGTGTCTCGACTAAGGGGGAGAAAAGATTACAAAATAGTCTAAAACAAGAGAAATATCAGATCAACACATTGTATAACAATTTGTGGTTTTACAATGGTCGATTATAATCAGGATACTCCATCCACCCTAAGGAATAGCTTAATGGATTTTAATTGACCACTGAACACAGCAACAAGTTTTTACAGATTTTATACTCCTATTCTAAATACTGGCATTTTCTTTTTAACTTTTAAAATGCTCATGATTCCTATATAATGTAGACTGAACAAAGTTATACCTTCCAAATAATATCTTCCTGTTGACTTTTTAAATCTCTTAAATTTATCTTTTTATCTGTGGAAAATTTAATAAAGTAAATTGAGTAAAAAGATTACATTCTCAGCAAGGTAGATAAATTTACCCCCTTTTTTAAAAATCTGAGGCTGCAAATGAGGCTAGTGGAAAACCATGTAAAGTGTACTAACAGTATATGCCTTTTTTAAATTACTGAACTGATTTCAAAATGCGAAACATGCTCCACGTGAACATAGAACATATGAGCATCCTAGTCTTATCAAGATAAATTGTTTCCTACATTTTGATATTCCTGCTAAGGCCCTCTGTCTTGAGAATTATTATAAAAGGGTTATGGCCATTTTAGTAAAAAGGTCATCAGTTCCAAATAATTGGGGGGGGGAGAAAAATGAAAAAATAAAATAAAAACAAATTGTGTTGGGCGTTCTAACTATTCTAGTCATGTAATTGCTTCCATGTCTCTATGGTACCATTTATCCCCACCCCCACCCCAATTTGGAAACCATAGTGGGGGAGAATCAAAACAAAACAAAATAACTAGAGGGATAATCACTGAAAAGGGAATGGGGGGGGAATCGGCAAGGGATGGAAGGGATTGGAATCCTCCACACTGAGTTTTCTTGAATTCTACCTAGCTCCTACATTAAGACTAAATATAGAAATATAAGAGAGTGATCTTGATATCCTAACCATAGAAAAATGCAACTCTGGATGGTTAATTGCTGAAGGAAGAGAAGACCCAAGAAAATCAAGATTCAGGAAGATTTGCTCATTCACAAGTAAGAGTCTTACAAATGTGACAATCAGTACAAACAGAAATTGGGGCTGAAGAAAAGGGAATAAAGGAATTCAATACTGCATCTGCATTTGATGATGTTTCCTAGTTTGGCAATGAAATGTCTGCAGGAAAACAACCAAGGTCAGAGAGCACCAAGGATCCCACAGTTCAACCTTGAACTACATATATTTTCTTCTATAAGTAATTCATTGTTCTCTGGAAGGATCCCCCTACAGCAATTTTAGAAAGAAATCAGCTGTGCCTAAAAGTCATTAAGCATATTACCTGTGGTTTGTGTCTTCCAATTGGAGGAAGAGTTGACATCATTTGAAAACCAAAGGAATCAGAATAAGTCTGCCATGGAAGATCCATAGCATTTTTCTCAATCTTCTTTTTGTGCCTCAAAGGTTTAGCTTTCTTTAATTGCATTTCCCATGGATCAGGTGACTTTCGATAGGGTGAATTATATATGCCTGCAATCTAAAACACAGTATTTTTTTTATGTTTATTTGAATTATGTCAATGAAATCAATATAAGTAATATTTTTTAAAAAATTGTTTACTCTTGAATCAGAAAAGGACAAAAATATAATGCTTATACATATAATTAGCTTTTCACATCAACTACAATTTATTTTTTGAATTTTTTTTTTCATAGTTTTCAAAATTCTTTCAGCAGAAAACCATTTCTACTGGACTTTAGACACAACATTTAAAGCTATAGTGTAGCAAAAAGATAAAAATTATATGATATTGTTACCTTACATGATGTATACATGTAATCCTCGACTTATGACCATATTGGATCCCAGAATTTTCATCATTAGTCATGACAGTCATAAGTCAAGGCAACCACATGATCAATTTTGTGTTTTCTATTTTGTGGCAGTTGTTGAGTAAACTCCACAATCTTTAAATGAACATGGCAATCATTAAGTCATTATTTTTTGTTACTATGTCATTAATTTTGCTTTCTCAGCCAGCTCCATTAATTTCACAATCCATTCTTCTGCTGTAGGAGTTCACGTATCTTTCTACCTATGTGCCTATGTAAGTCTTGCTGCTATCATATATAAGAACAAAGTTTCTTCTCAGTTTTGTATCCATCTTATTTATCCATTCGTTAAGCAAACATTACAGTCAATAAGCAAATCACTGTATTCCTATGGGGAGGCTGTCATAACTTTGAATGGTCGCTAAGTGATCAGTTGTAAGTCAAGAACTAGCTTTATTCCATCACAGAGTTAGAATACATATAGGATCACAGAAAGATGTCTTAAAGGAAGTCAAATTATTTGTCCATCTAGCTCAGCATTATCTATTATGATAGTTTTATGCTCTAAATTTTCCCATTATTTTTGCATTCTATTCTTTATGATAGGGCAGGATAGAGAGGCTGAAGGAGAAACTGACATGGATTCCTGCTCCATACCCGTTGTGTGTTGGCATAAACATTATGTGCCATTCAAACTGCTGTTATCATTCCTTATTACAGGAACTAAGGAAGACACTGGGAAATGTGACTTAAGGTACCAGAGAAAAGAGCTGAGAACTTCTGCACAGAAAACAGGTGTTGTATCACACTGTTATATCTCTTTGTGATTCAAGAACACTAACACTGTAGGATAAATCATTTCTTCAGACAAGTTTGTTTCCATTGCTGATTTTGGCATCTAGGAATGCCTGAAAAACTTCCAATTTACTGACAGGATTCTAAAAATAACCACTAGTTATAAAGGCTATCCTATGTCATCTGTTTTTTAAATCTGGGATTGTAGAGGTCAGCAAGACTAGTCATAATGTTTTTTTTTATCTATTTCAGGAGATAGGGAAGGTCTAAATGAGATCTCGTAGCCTGTCATTTTGATTAAAATAGATATTGTGATCTCTAAATAAAATACCAGCAATAAATTTTGAATAATAAATACAATCCACAGCATCTTATACATAATACCTTTTTTACTCATCTAATTTGAAATACAAAACTCAAGAATTCTTATACCTGTCTTCAAAGAGTATGTGCTCCTAATAATTGTGCCTGTCTTTTCCTGGCTTACACATTTTTAGGTGACAAAAGTAGAATTCTACATTGCATTTCAAAAGTGATTATAAAATAATTTATATATAACTATTATGACTTGGCTATCCTTTTCATAATAATCCATATTGATTAATTTACCCTTTTACCATTAGCAAAACTGAATTTATGTTTCTGTGAAATTATTCACAGGAACATTGAAGAATCTCTTTTGGTTCACTTACCCATTGTTCACATTCCATCTTTGTATGGATTAGCTAAGCGACAGTTTGATTTGTTTGGCCTGGGCTAAGTGCAAACCCATCAAGCTGGTTTATTCAACAAGCCAGCATTTTCTATAGTTTAACATGTAAATCAGCCTATATGAAGATTAAGTAGGAATGGATCACTTTAATGGATCACTTTATCTACAAGGCCATTTTGTTTCCTATTCCTATTCTTTCTAATTAAAATTATAGCTTATCTACAACCACCACCACCACCACCATCACCTGCTACAATAAAGTCCCAAGTAGCGTAGGGAGTGACACATTTTTTTTCTGTATCCATGTCTTCCCAAGCATTTCTCACAAGAGCCCCTGTCAAACCTAGCTTTCTAAGACATCATTTTTTAGGAATAATTTTCTGAAGTGACAAACACTATAGGGAAATCTGTGCTAACAGTTAAAAAAACCTGCAACTGAGTTATTTGCAGTACTGTCATGCTAACTTCCAACTCAATAAGACCAAAGAAATCTCTGGGGAAGACTCTGCTAATAGCTTCTTACTGACCTCCTTGAAGCACAGTCTTCTGCTGAATAGCGCACAGTGGTGAATATGGCAAATGAGGTGTAAAAGCTCTGTTGGTATTCCCTCCTCACTTAAAAAAACCCCTATGATTCTGACTCACTAGAAAAAGAAACACGGAGCTACAGAAACTATTTCTAGTTTTCTGCCCTAGAATTTTCTCTTCACCCATGCATGATCCATAAGCATTATTAATTTTACCAGATCCTGAGCTTATGAGCAAATGTATCATTTGTTATTCAGCCATCCTTAGCATTACATTAATATTTTGAATCATTTTAATGTTTCATTTTGCTTTCTTCATATAATTTTAATCGTGGTAATGAGAATGGCATGCAAATAAAAAAGAAAGGATTTGCTGGAAAGAACCAGGTTAAATGGATATAATGTGTAAGATTTTCATTCCTATGGATTTTTTCCAAACTGAGTAGATAATTTGTAAGGATCCAAGTTCCTAATTTCTCTTTGATGATAATAAAGAATTATGATATTTGCATTGATACATAAGGATTATTAACATTGTTTAAAAACAGAATACTGTATTAGGAAGAATATGTTTAAGCTGATGGTTGCCCAGCATACAGAAATATACTAGAAGCAGAATTACCAGTTCTCCAATGTTCTGCTAATTGGGCAGAGTCTAGAGAGCTTTTGAGTATGCAATCAATTGATTCAGGGACAAAAATATGTCCACATACATAAAAACTTTAGCTACTGCAAATTCTAACAGTTGCTTAACAACAGCTTTAAAATACATTTTAAAAAGCATTCATAGAAGCCTTTCTTCCTCAAAACATAGCAATTAATTAAATGCTGGCAGAACATCAAAGTAGCCAATTCAGACTGAACAGATCATACTTGTATTATATGTGGAAGGAACTAAGCAATTAAAAGACTTTTTTTTTATACAGACCTAATCTACTGTAACTAGTCTGGGATAATAGGACATTAACCTATAAGGCTTAACCATGTTATAGCTTGTCTAACTATGGTTTGCTTATCTAAATTTATCCAAGAAAAGTTTTTTATTTTCCAGCTCAGTTGTTTAAAAATGGAACATTGTAATAGTTTGCTGATCATTTATGTGTTTTAACCATGAACTATTTATGTGTGACTCTAAAAGTTTATCGTTAGTTTGTTTCTTTGTGCAAGATAAGTCACCTACCAGAAAACAAGGGTAAGAAGCAAAAACAGATAGCAAAATGAAACTACTCTACAGACTA
>NW_015396629.1:0-2838 GCF_001527695.2 Protobothrops mucrosquamatus
AGCATGCAAAGAGATCCTGTCTTAATGAACTCACCGTGCATGAGGGGAGAAATCTAACATTCTCCAAGTCTCCACTGAAGATATTGCATCTCATCAAAATCAAACAGTGGTCCGATATTTGAGGGGCTGCCCCAAAGAAGAAGGGGATTTGAAGCAAAGCTCCTGAAGGCAAGTCAAGAAGCAACGGATGGAAATGAATTGAGGAGAGAAGCAATCGAGAACTGAGGAGAAATTTGCTGACAGTTAGAATAATCAATGGAATGGCTTGCCTCTAGAAGTTGTGGGTGCTCCAACACTGGAGGTTTTTAAGAAGAGATTGGACAACCACTTGTCTGAAACGGTGTAGGGTTTCTTGCTCGGTTGGACTAGAAGACCTCCAAGTCCCTTCCAACTCTTACTGGTTTTGGGAGGGTTTGGGGGAAACTTGCCCAGTTACATGCAGATTGGATATTGTCCTAATCAGCATTTGGGAAGTCTCTTTGATGCGGCTGGCCTTGACAGTAAGTTCTGTAATAAGACAGGAGTTAGGGAGATATAGAGACAGGAGTCCCGGATAAATAGCCGTGAAGGATAACTCCTGGGCTGAACAAGATATTCTCAGGGCATAGCTAGTTGGGTGGATGGAATAATATTGACCAGATTTGTCTCAGGACCCCAGGAATTAGCCAATTGGCCGATAAAGCCTCAGTGAGTTCTCACAATACACTAACCCTCCACTGGCTTGGTGAAAATGTGTGATGGGAAGAAGGCCACAGAGAAGAGAAAAATATTTGCTTTGGAGCAGCTTTTGCTCCTGTAGAGCTGAGCAAGTCCTGTGACATGTAAACCACCAGTCTTTGGATGGTCTCCTCCATCTTCTGCCTGTAGAAGAGCCATTTTGAAGAATGAACTTGCCAAGAGAAACTCATTTCCCACATCTGCTGCCTGCGGCTTGGCACCGAACGCAATCTGCATGCCACTTCCTGAAATGTAATCACTGTGTCACCTCATTGAGTGCTTAATCTCTGAGAAAGTTAGCTTTCTCTGGGCAAGCTGAAGTGCATCAGCAGGATTCTTCCCAGCCTATCCCCCAGGTGCTCGTTAGACCTTCTGTTCCTACTGCAGACAGGTCCAAAGGGGAGGGGAGGAAGCGAGACTCTGCTGGGAATCCTTCAGATGCCATGTGGGGGCGTTTTCTTCCAAGTCGATCCGAAGTGGAAAGACGTTGCTGAACAAAATCACTGGGGGGGAGGGGCCTTCAGACGAAGGACTTTCCAGCATAAACAATGCAGACAAGTAATCCTTGGCATGCAGCCAGGAATTTAACTCGGTGGCGCAGTGGTTAGAATGCAGTATTGCAGGCTGACTCTGCCCACAGCCAGCAGTTCAACCCTGACCAGCTCAAGATTGACTCAGACAAAACAATGGTCATGCTAATCTTGTGGCATCTTTTAAAAAGTGACTATGATATTAAATAACTGGTGCATCTTATTAACATGAAAATAATATGATACTGCATTCAGAACTTTTGAATGAGCCATTCTTGTTTATCTACTCTCAGTACAATATATGACAAATAAAACATAAAAAAGAATAAAAAAGAAAAAGATTGACTCAGACTTTCATCCTTCTGAGATCAGTAAAATGAGGACTCAGATTGTTGGGGGCAATATGCTGACGTTGTAAACCACCCAGTGCTATAAAGCACTTTGGAGGGGTATATAAATGCTATTGTCCTCCTCCTCCTCCTCCAACTCCTACTCCTCCTCCTCCTCCTTTTTTGCCTCCTCTTTTAATCTTTCTAAGTAGCCCTGGTGGCACAGTGGTTAGAAAGCAGTATTACAGCCTGACTCTGCCCATAGCCAGCAGTTCCATCCTGACCGGCTCAAGATTGACTCAGACTTCCATCCTTCCAGTAAAATGAGGACCCAGATTATTGGGCAATATCCTAGATATTGTAAACTGCTGCAAAAAAGTGCTGTAAAGCACTATGGGGCGGTATATAAGTCTAAGTGCTGTTGCTATTGCTATTAGGAACCGTTCACAGTTACAACTGCCTCTGGGAAAAAAGTGACTTACAACCAGTTCTTAGACTTATGATTATCGCAGCACCCCCCTCCCCCAGACAGGTCACCAACATTCAGGCCTTCGGTGACTGGCATGAATTTACAACAATTGCAGCCTTCAGGGGTTATTTGATCACCATTTGCAAGCTTAAATTTGTGTATACATGTATAGGTTATGGAAACAACTGGAGGATTTCTTGGATGTTGACCAACAGCAACTATTGGAACCGTGAAACGTAGAGATCTTTCTGAACTTCTGATTGTTTGTGCTGATCGTTGTGTGAAATGAAACATGAAAACATTGCTTGCTAGAAATTTACACACCGACTGGGCATTTTGTCTCTGTACATCTGAGACCCGAACCCACTGATGTGTGTTGCAGATGGACAGGTGCCTTCCATTCCATCTTGGTCCTGATTTTTGCTGTGCCAGAATAACAGAGATGCTTGTCCAAAGTTCCCCAAAACTCCTTCCCAGCTGGCACTGAGACCTTGATCATATGCAGAGTTTCAAGCTGCCAGCTGCTCTGACCATGAAGAGAAAACATCTAAAAGAGCGGTGGTCTCTCTTGATGGAGAGAACCATCACTCTATGGAACAGCTGGGACGCTGAAGAGCAACTAAGATGATTAAGGGACCGGAGGCAAAAACATACAAAGAAGGCTGCAGGAATTGGATAAATAATAATAATAATAATAATAATAATAATAATAATAATAATAATAATAATAATAATAATAATAATAATAATAATAATAATAATAATAATAATAATAATAATAATAATAATAATA
>NW_015396629.1:5024-8072 GCF_001527695.2 Protobothrops mucrosquamatus
GACTAGAACTCACCGTCTCCTGGTGATTGGCTCAAAGTCACCCATCTGGCTTTCATACTAAGGTGGGACTAGAACTCACCGTCTCCTGGTGATTGGCCCAAAGTCACCCAGCCGGCTTTCATAACTAAGGTGGGACTAGAACTCACCGTCTCCTGGTGATTGGCTCAAGTCACCCAGCCAGCTTTCACAGTCTTTCTAGCCTGGTGCCTTAAGCACTAGGCCAAACGGTACCTCAGTCTTTTCTTGAGTAAAAAAGAAGATTTATTTGCTCTTTTTAAAGAAGCTTTCACTAAGGGCAGCTTCTGGAGCAGAGTACGGTCAGTTGCTGAGTCCCAAATTCATATGAATAACTATGAAGACAAACACTGAGATAATATTGATAATATTGAATTAGAAAAGAAACATCCACGCAGAGTGTCTACAATGCAATCCATCACCCCGAGCCAAAGCAGTCTAATGAAGTTCAAAACAATCTTTTATATGAGGCCAATCGGAGTTTGGATTTTTTTGTTTTTTTTTTTGTTTCGTGTAATATGTTAATTTAATTATTTCTGCCATGTCTCATATTTTCCTGAGCCATCCATCCATCGAGAAAATCAATGAACTTCATCACTGCCAGGCAATAATTAATTTTTGCTGTAAGAATTAAATTCATCAGTGGTATCATGTAGCAATAAGGACTCCAGAGTTAGACTACACGTGCTTAGTTATAACATTATCTGTAAGTACAGATAATCCTTCCAGTTCGGTTCCTGGAATTTTGGTGAACTATTATTAGCCGGGTTAGGAAAAAAAAATGGATTTAATAACAAAACTGTAATCTCCTAACTGCTATTTGGAAGCCCTGAAGCCCTTCAAAATTGTTGAGAAGTGGTTTGCCATTGCTTCCTTCCTAGGGCCGAGAGAAAGTAACTGGCCCAAGTAACTCACCCAGCTGGGTCTCTGCCTAAGGCAAGACTAGAACTCAAAATATTCTAGTGATTGGCCCAAATTCACCCAGCCAGCTTTCATAATAAGGTGGGACTAGAACTCACCATCTCCTGGTGATTGACCCAAAGTCCCCCAGCCAGCTTCATGCTTAAGACTGGACTAGAACTCACCGTCTCCCAGTTTCTAGCCTGATGCCTTAACCACAATACCAAACTGGTTCTAGACCTAGGGGGATTGGTGGTTTAAAGAAACTGTGATAGTTAAACGGCAGATCCGTTGCTTGCAGGCATAAATTCCCAAGTTCAAACCTGAACAAGTCCAGATTGGTGTGAGAAAGCCCTAACTGAAATCGTGGCAAGCTATTGCTTGAGAATTTTGTTAAATTTTGCAAGATAGCACACTCCTTTTATATCCCCAGAGCATTAAAGAAAGCCAGTTCATGTGCAAGAAGGCCATTCATTATAATCAGATCCCTGTACAGATGCAGCAGTTTTCAAGGAGAAAAAGACTGGTAACGTGGTATTAGGGCTCAAAACGTTTCTTATTTGAGCTTAAAAAACAAACATTTTTAAAAAATCCTGCGGCTACTGACAAAACAATTCAAAAGTAAGGTTATTCCTTATTCCTCAATTTAACCAAGGCCATTTTTCCACACTCACAGTTATCTAGTCTCAGTCTCTCTTTTGAAAAATGCAAGCTACGAGGACTGATAAAAACAGAGTTATAACAGGAGCAAAATTATATGTTGATATTTTTCTGCTTTATTTGGAGAGAATAAATCATCACGCCCTTCTTCTTTCTCCTCCCCCTTCCTTCCTTCCTTCCTTCCTTCCTTCCTTCCTTCCTTCCTTCCTTCTCTTTATCCTCCTTCTCTTTCTCCTCCCTCCCTCCTTCCTTCTTCTCTTTCTCCTCCCTCCCTCCTTCCTGCCTCTCTTTCTCCTCCGTCCCTCCCTCTCTCCTCTTGTGGGTTCTAAAGCCATCAGTTTTGCAGAAAAGAAGTTATAAATGTGTATCTTAGCCTCTGAACATGGGAAAGGTGCAGGCAACTCAACTTGGAGCAGACAGTAGAAGAGAACGTAGGATGGTGTCTTGGTACATTTAAATAATTCTCAGACTGGGGGCGTAATGCTTCACAAAAGCAACTCAGAACGTATCCATGCAGTGCAAAAGCCCAACTCTTATCTATTTACCAATAAAACCAGGAGATGTCGCGACAGATTGAAGACGGTCAAAAGATGACAGATGAAGACGTACATCTTGCGGATCCATCTTTTTGATGCTTCTCCAAAACAAGCTTTGTCTCTGAGCACGAAAAGAAGCAAGGCGTCGCCTTCAAAGCAGGAGAAGAAACTGGACTTAAAAGCAGTTGAACATAACCCAATTTTCCATTTGAATCATATTGACCAATGGGGAAGGGAGAGGACTCTACCTGTGATGTCATTACCTGCAGCTTTATGCATTTTTAAGATCTCTGGTTCCAAACTGGCTTCTGGATTGACTCTGGCATGCATTTAATCCTTTCCTGCAGTAGGCCCTTTCGATAACCCTCGTCTAAATGTGGAGGAGGAAGAGGAATGAGCCTGTTTCTGCCACGCCATTCACATGTATGTTGGGCCCATCGCTCTTGTTCATCAGGGTTCAGCCTAAGTTCTCTGGACTATGGACAGAAAACATCCTACACCTTTGATACCCATGAAAAAGAGAGGCAAGTCTGAATAACAGAATTTGTCCAATTTGTCTGAAATTGGATAGGGTCTCCGGCTTGAGCAAGGGGTTAGACTGGAAGACCTCCAAGGTCCCCTCCAGCTCTATTCTAACTCTGGTTCAGGGGTGTAAAACTACGGTCCCTTTGTGACTTGTGGACTTCATCTGCCAGAATTCCTGAGCCAGCCCTTCTGGGAGTTGTTGTCCACAAGTCACAAAAGGGCCGTAGTTCTCCACCCCCTGCTTTAAGCAAAAAGGAACACAAATGCACAAAGTCCCTTTCAGCCTTATGTTACCAAATGGTAGAGGTTAAAAGAGGACAGCCTCATCCTAGTTGTCCCACATTTCCTTTCCTTCGCCGAATGCTTCTGCACACGTCCTTTTCTTACCATTTAAAAAAAAAGAAAGAAAAAT
>NW_015396630.1:0-2285 GCF_001527695.2 Protobothrops mucrosquamatus
CAATGTGTGAAATAGTACATGGGGAAAGTGGGTGTTAGGGTGGCTTATAAGGATAGAAGGATATAGAGAGTTATAACTAATGCTGTTGGTGTAAACTAAATATTTTCCTCCCCTTATCTTATGCATTTAATTCTTTTTTTTTTACTATGTATTATTCCTTTCTGAATTTTGTAAAATGTTGCCTAATTGAAAGAGAATAGTAAGATAATAAGTATCAGTGTGAAAGGGATGATTCCATTATCCATTTGTGGGTATCGTATATGGGCTGAAAAAAAAATGCTATGGCCATTAATTGGGAGGGGGGGGCAGAAAGGCAGAAAACTCTCCGCAGTTAACTATTGATTCTGTGGACTCTTGAACACAAGTATGGTGCCCTCACTTATTTCCTTTCTGGGTTGTTGAGCCAGGATGCTGCCCATAAGTAATAAGTAATATTGATCCTTTGATGTGTCTCCCACTGTTTTCTGTCAGTGCCTGGTGGATCAGTGCTTCTGTTATTAACCCTAATAATCCAGAACACGGCACAGTTTATAATTTATCCCTGGGTATAATGAAATTCACACTATTCTTTGATAGGCTGATGATTCCTGCCAAAAATATTCAATATCCCTTGTGCTAAACAGGAGACACTTACTGGCAAATCTGGGCAAGAAAAATAGAGAACTTAATATATGGAGAAAAAAGATGCACTGTAAGCACTTATGCCTCAAGTCTGGCTATGTTTTTCATATTTCATCTAAAACCCACTATACATCCATGGGAAAAAGAAAAGTTACTTTAATATTCACACGAAGCTGCTTGAAATGTTAAAATAAGAACTACTGAAGTCCTTTTTTGTTTCTTTTATGGCCATATATGATCCCTTGTGGATTGTTATTACCTGGAGGTAATTATAGTACAGCAAGATTGTTCTATCTTCTTTTTACTATTCTCACCTGGATTTCAGAGTGCTTTATTTTTTCAGAATTTTCATTTTCATTAACCCTCACATGGCAGAGATGCATCTCTTTGAAACGCTAACTAGATACAGACCTGAACAAAGTCGTACTAATAATTGGTTTATGCTTTCTCTTTCTGGCTGAAAATAATTATTGGGCAGACCAAAACGACTGCTTTATGCTGCTTGCTCCCTCTTTTGTC
Organism: Protobothrops mucrosquamatus; assembly: GCF_001527695.2. Classification (NCBI taxonomy): domain Eukaryota; kingdom Metazoa; phylum Chordata; class Lepidosauria; order Squamata; family Viperidae; genus Protobothrops; species Protobothrops mucrosquamatus. The sequence continues at coordinate 1,141 of NW_015396630.1, forward strand.
TAATTATGCCTTCTGTTATTACCACTTTATTATTATTTTTTTCCTGATGGGAAAAATTTAACATTTTTAATAATGTACAGTTTTAGAACAGAGCTTGGTAAGAACAACAATAAGAAACAGAGAAAAAGGTCTACTTCAAATGTTTCTCTGCAAAGTTATTGATTTTTTTTATTGCAGTTTCTAGCTCTACCATTGCTTAGGTGGGTTCTAATATACTAAGTACTATATTATTATTCTTATTCATAAAGATTAACGTCTGCATTTTCATGCAGTTTAATATGAATTTATACTTAGGGTAATATGGCCATTGGTAGTGGTGCGTTTCAAATACATGTTATTTTAAACTTGGGGGAGTATTTGAAATCCCTCTATGATGACATTAAAATAGGTATATTTTCAAAATAAGCCACTGAATTCCATGCATGTTTACACACCGTGTAAAGCAGGGGTAGTCAACCTTGGCTCTTTTATGACTCGTGGACTTCAACTCCCAGAATTCCTGAGCCAGCTAAGCTGGCTCAGGAATTCTGGGAATTGAAGTCCACGAGTCATAAAAGAGCCAAGGTTGACTACCCCTGGTGTAAAGTGTTCACAATATATAATGGTTCACATATAGGCTTGCCAAACTGATAGTAGATTCAGTGAAATGAATGGGGCTTAAATTTTATCATATTTCTGGTATTTAAATCAATAGGACATGAAAAAGCAATTTTATTTTATCACTAACCGGGGTCCTAATATGGGTTATTGGAAATTCTTTTATACAGCATAAAAATAATTTAAATCAATATCCTAGAACAGGAACCCAACCAAGAAACCTTTTGGTGTGACAGATGACAACATTGTAGTTGCTGGTTGGGAATTCTAAGAACTGAACACATTTGGAATTACTGGCTGAGACAAGCTCCCTGCAGTGTGTCTTTCACATAGTTAACAAATTCCTTTATGGCTTTGGGGTGGATTTCCATCAGTACGCTGATGACACGCAGCTGTACATTTCCACCCCAGGCCACCCCAACGATGCCCTTGACGTGATGACCCGTTGCCTGGAGGCCGTACGGGTCTGGATGGGGAGGAACAGACTCAGGCTCAACCCTTCCAAGACCGAGTGGCTGTGGTTGCCGGCGCCTCGGCATAGTCAGCTG
>NW_015396630.1:4412-8072 GCF_001527695.2 Protobothrops mucrosquamatus
TGAGTGAAAATTTACAACAACTTTTGTACAAAGAGAGGATGTTTGGAACTATTTAACGTAGAAAAAAAAGATCACTTGAGGAAAAATATGATCAAACTTCATAAAGTCAAATATGGCATGGAGAAAGAAACAAGACCAAGACAATTTGTTCTCCTGTTTTTCAAAACACTAGGGTTGTGCTGAAATTGTTTGAAAGGAGATATTAGAACAAACAAAACAAAACATTTAAACACAGAATGCATAACGGTGGAGTTAATGGACTCTATCTTGGATTTCACTAATGAGTAATGGTATCAGTTCACAGAGAATGGGTCTATCAAGGGCTAATAATATCAGGGCATTAGCATAATCTCCATGGGTAGCATGCCTGCAAATCCCAGTTGCAACAGAAAAATGATAGGAGAAGTACGTGTTATTGCAGTGGTTCTCAACCTTTTTAATGCCACGGCCCCAACCGGTCGTAAGTCGAAGACTAAACCAGTCGTAAGTCGAGGACTAAACCGGTCGTAAGTTGAGGACTACCCAACCGGTCGTACGTCGAGGACTTTCCCTGCCCGGGAGCGCTGCGCATGCGTGGTTCCGCCCCCTGTGCCGGCCGAGGCATAGCTGGCAAGCGGCAGAGACAGAGCAGGCCGACCACCAGCTGGCCCAGCCCAAGGGAGGTAAGGCACCCGCCGGAAAAGGGGAAAAAATGGCGGACAAAAAAAATGGCAGACAAAAAAAATGGCGGACAGCCTTGCTTGGCGACCCCCATGAAATGGTCGATCGACCCCAAATGGGGTCCCGACCCACAGGTTGAGAACCACTGTGTTATTGTCTTCTGCTTGTGAGCACACCAGAGACATCCAATGGTCACCGTTCTGGACCTGGATGTACCTTGGCCTGATCTAGTAGAACTTTATTATATTCTTGTAAACAATTACATCTGTACTTTTAAAAATAATTAGAAAGCAATTCCTCCTGCAGTATGATTTTAAACTACATAAACATACATGATCAAACTGTAAATAAAAAATGTGAAGGTGGCTTCTAATTGCTTTCCTTATGATAATTTTGCTCTCTTGAGTTTCCATTACCTGGTATCTTGTGGGGTTGTTGTAGGCATTCTTCAGGATAAAGTCTGACTTTGGAGTACTTGGCTCGAAATGAATTTTCTGAAATATACAAATATAGGGCATTTCATCATAATGAAGAACAAAGTATTAGTGATCTAATTCAAAGAAAATATCCACAAATATCAGTTGCCCATGGCGAACCGCATGGTGCAGGAAAAAAAAAATCCTTATATGATTTGATTAAAACACAAAAACTGTAATTCTGTCCTGTATTTAAATGGCTAATTTTTTTTTCCTACTGTAGCTGTCTGGTCATTCACCCTGTGTGAAAGAGATATTGTGTAGTCCTCTGCAGTCTGGAAAAACTGACTGTTCTTCCAGAGTTGGGACATAGGTCCCTTTAGTTATTTTGAACATCCAACACACATAGTGGAAGGATACCTTCATTTTAAGATTTAAGATTTATACAACCATTTGGTACCACTGATATTTAGAATTATGTTCATACTCTACTTTTTCACCTGTGAACTCCAGTCAAGGATATTGTGTAGATAAAGGCATCTTGTTAGTCTTCTCTCAAAGACATAGCCTACTTTAGTCCACCATTAATATCCCCATTTTGGTCATCTGCAAAACTTATGGAAGTAAGCTTTCCATACAAGCCATAATGGTGATAGAAAAGGTTCAATGCACATGACTCTCAGCAAATGTAAACAAATATCACATGTAACCCATAAATATCAGGGCAGGAGCTGAAGAACCATGAGATCAATAGCTGTAAATTTCTATGCATGCTTCCCTGGATATGTGAAGATCTGCTATGTAGAATCTATATGACAGGTATCCATAACTAAAGAACTCCTCCAAGTGACAAAAATACGTTTTCCCCCAAATGGGTAATTGACCACTAGTATCATATGTCCTTCAATAACAATAATAGAGTTGGAAGGGAACTTTGAGGTCTTCTAGTCCAACCCCCCCCCCCCCGCTCAGGCAGGAAACCCTGTATCATTTCACACAAATGGTTGCAGTCTCTTCTTAAAAACATCCACTGTTGGAACATTCACAAGTTCTGGAGGCAGGTTGTTCCACTGATTAATTGTTCTAACTGTCAGGAAATTTCTCCTTAATTCTAGATTGATTCTCTCTTTGATCAGTTTCCATCCATTGCTTCTTGTCCTACCTTCAGGTGCTTTGGAGAATAGCTTGACTCCTCTTCTTTGTGGTGGCCCCTGAGATATTGGAACACTGCTATAATGTCATCCCTCGTCCTTCTCTTCATTAAACTAGACATACCCAATTCCAGCAACCGTTCTTTATATCTTTTAGCCTCCAGTTCCCTAATCATCTTTGTTGCTCTTCTCTGTACTCTTTCTAGAGTCTCAACATCTTTTCTACATTGTGGTGACCAAAACTGGATCCAGTATTCCAAGTGTGGCCTTACCAAGGCATTATAAAGTAGTATTAACAGTTCACGTAAACTTGATTCTGTCCCTCTGTTAATGCAGCCTAGTACTGTGTTTGGCAGCTGCAGCACACTGCTGGCTCATATTTAGGTGATTGTCCACTAGGACTCCGAGGTCCCTCTCACAGTTACTACTATTGAGCAAGGTACCCCCTATACTATACCTGCACATTTGGTTTTTCTTGCCTAAATGTAGAACCTTACTTTTTTCACCATTGAATTTCATTTTGTTAGATAGCGCCCAGTGTTCAAGTCTGTCAAGATCCTTCTGTATCTTAAACCTGTCTTCTGGAGTGTTGGCTATTCATGCCAGCTTGGTGTCATCTGCAAATTTGATGAGTCCCCATCTATCCCCTCATCCAAATCATTGATGAAGATGTTGAAGAGCACTGGGCCCAGAACAGAGCCCTGGAGCACCCCACTACACACTTTCCTCCATGTAAATGCAGTTCCATTGAGGACCACACACTGAGTATGGCCGGTCAGCCAGCTACGAATCAAGCTGGTGGTGATGCTGTCTAAACCACATTTTTTTTATCTTGTCAAGTAGTAGATTGTGGTCAAATGCCTTACTGAAGTCCAAGTAAATTATATTCCCAGCATTTCTCTGGTCCACTTATTTTGTCACCTGTTCAAAGAATGCAATAAGATTTGTCTGGAATGATCTGTTTTTGACAAACCCATGTTGGCTTTTGGTTATGACTTTGTTTGCCTCTAGGTGTTCGCTGATTCATTGCTTGATTATCTTTTCCAGAATCTTCCCAGGTATTGAGGTCTGGCTGATAGGTCTATAATTATCTGGATTCATTTTTTCCCCTATTTTGAAGATGGGAACTACATCAGCTCTTTTTTAGTCCTCTCGTAGTTCCCCAATGCTCCAGGATCTTTGAAAGATATAGTTCAGTGGTTCTGAGATCACATCTGCCAGTTCCTTCAGAACCTTGGGCTGTAATCCATCTGGTCCTGGTGATTTGAACTCATCTAGGGTGGACAGGTGCTCACCATTTTATTGCCTATTTTAACTTGTGTTTCTAATCTGTTTTTATGGTACTGTTTTTTATAAGTTGGACTGTTTTTCCCCTTTGTGTAAAGACTGATGCAAAAAAACAAGTAGATCTGCTTTCTCCCTGTTGCTTGTCA
>NW_015396631.1:0-8069 GCF_001527695.2 Protobothrops mucrosquamatus
TTACAAAAATGTGGTATCTAAAATTTATGTAAAATGGGATATGTAATATTACAAAAATTGATAATGTCTAAGATTATAAAGCATCTGTGAAGCAGGAACTTGGTCCATCGTGTGCAGCACTTTATGCAGTGTATTTCTTCAGAGTAGTCTCTCCAACAACCCTGGGACAGCACCATTGGGATCCACCAACGTTTCTGTTCGCTCAAATTACCTTTTTGCATAGATCCCATGTCACAGGGGTCATCCCTTTCTTCCCCATCTTTATTCATTATAAAAGCCCAAAACTAGAGAAATGGAAAACCCATAGATTTAAGAGGTGGCAAAACAGTGAGAAAACGTCTGCCGATTAAAAAAAAAATCACAGGCATATATATTTTGAAATGCAAGTAAGGTTCTTTACGATTAAAAAAAAAATCATAGGCATATTTATTTTGAAATGCAAGTAAGGTTCTTTACGACAAACGCTATGCACAATATATATAGCAATTTTCCACCCGTGAATCCTACTTAGCCAATCACCACGTTTAGTTCTATTACAGTCAAAAGTTCTTAACAGATGTCCCACTTTCCCTACTGAAAAGATTTCAAAAAGACCAACCTTACTTGTCGTTTTGAACAACAAAGTAGCCAACAGGGCAATTAACAGAATTCCTAAACTCAGCCATTAAATTCAGATAGAGATTTACTCCAAAACAAGGGAAGATAGGTTCACCCCTGACCTAAAAAAAAAAACACCACTTCGGGTACATTTTACTCCCAAATCACTGAAAGTAATTCACTCATCTGGCCGGGTAATAAGAATAGCCCAGAATGCGCACCGCACACACACACACACACACAATCGAGCCTTTCAATCGCGTTAGTTCGTGGCTACAAAATCAATGGGGGAGTGCAAAGCGGTCGTTTTCCCCGCGGGCGGGGAGGTTTTCTCCCCACAGGTAAGGGCTGCAGTCAAGCCAGGAGCTGGAAACAGCAGGAGAGACGCCTTTCTCTCCCTCGCTTAGGCCAGAATATGAAGCACACACAACCTGTTTGGCAAGGTGAAGACGAGCGTGGCACACACACACCCCCTCACCCCGTACCCCCTACCCCACCCCCTCCAATACTTACAGTAAATGGGTGAAGGCGCTGAGTCCTTCGGGCACGGCGGCGAGCCCTCTCCCGGAGCAGTCAACCCCTCCGTCCCCATCGCAGCTACAGGAAGCCGGGCACGGAGAAAGGGAAGCTCCTTCGCTGGGCCCAGCCAAGCAGCCAAAGCCCCAGGCGAAGAAACCGAGCAGAGCCAGGCAGCGCATCGCCAGACTCTTCCTTGTCGCCGCGGCGGCGGCGGCCAAAAGCTCCCTGGCGCGCACCGCCCGGCCGGGGACGGTCCCTTCGGGGACAGGGGGCCAAGTGCCGTACGCGCGCGCCCCGCCCGGGCCCTGGGGCTGCTCCGCGTCCTTCGTCTGGCGCCGCTGGCTGGCTTCCTCTTTTCCCACCTCTCGGCGAACCCTCGGCCAGAGCAAGCGTCCTCCTCTTCTTTCCCTTCCCCTTCCTCTCAGCGCCGTCCCGCCACGCGAAGAGCCGACGTTTCAGCCCGCTCTCCTTCCTTCCTTCCTTCCTTCCAACCCCACGGAAAGGCGGCAGACTGTCGTCAGTCCTCTCTCACAGCAGCAGGTAAAAACGTGCCCCGTCGGAAGCTGCCATTACAGTTCTTCCCGAGCTCCTTTTGCAACGCCGCCGTAGGTACTAAGCGCACTTCTCCTAGGAAGTTAACCCTTCAGCCATTCCGGCACACGCGCTCGCCAGGTCTTCCTCGGCTCGGCCGTTTCGCTTTGCCAGGACTGCCCGCTCGCTCGCCCGCCCGTCCGCTTGCTTGCTTGCTTGCTTGCTTGCTTTCCTTTGCCTTCTAGGGTTGCACACAATACGCGGACTGCGTGTACGCTTAACTCGCCCAACTCCCGGCGCCTGCTGAAGCGATATGCAAAACAGCGAGGTGTGTATGCTAATGAGAGAATCGTACTGCTCGTTCCTATTGGTCGAAGAGGAGCCTCAGCCTAGTAAATATATACAAATTCCGGAGCCTGTTACGTCCCACCCCGCAAACCTTCGGCAGTCCCGAACAGAAGGAAAGAAACGGCCTTTCATTGGTTAAAGGGAGCTACAGATGGGCGGGGCAATAGGCGATAAGTGACAGGAGAGGCGGAGGTTTCTTTCGATAACCGAGAGGGGTTGCAGGGTCGAAAGGGAAGGTTGCTTCTAAGATGGAGCCTCTTGTTGGATGCGACTTGCCCTGCACAGCTGCTTGTGGACGGTTCCTTTTCTCCTGGGATACCAGTCAAAGATTTCTACGCCTTTTGCTAGGAAACGGTCTGCTGGAATTGCTGTTGTTGAACAAAACAGCCGTTCAGGCGTAAGGAAGGTTCCTGCAAAATTAAGCACGTGCTGGTAAATACTTGGACCAAGAAGAACCTCAATGCTTTAATTCATTTACTTTTTAACTGAACTTTTTTCGCTAAGTTGATACGGTTGCAGCTGTCCTGCGAATGCAGTATTTGAAAAAAAAATGCCCATGATTTGGTGGCAATTGCTTATGCCTAAGAACTCCTTGAAATGAATCCTAGGCAAAACAAGTTAAATTGCTATGTTGGTTTTTGAAGTCTGCTTTTCTGCAAATTACTGCAACTGATTTTTTTTAAAAAAAAACACCAAGTAATATTGATGAAATAGAAAGCATTGAATGCCTCCTTGAACAGTGCTCAGCATTTGGCTTTGACGGAGCTGCTGTTTATGAGGAGAAAATCCAGTTACAGGTAGAGAGAGGCAGAAGGGAATTTACAGAAACCCCTTTGGAAGGATTTTAGGGGCTATTATCCAGCAGTACTAGGTCTTATACCATCTGATGCCCTCCAGATATGTTGAATGTACAATTCATGAAGAGCTAGAGCAGTGGTTCTCAACCTTTTTAATGCCGTGACCCCAACCGGTTGTAAGTCGAGGACTAAACTGGTCGTAAGTCGAGGACTAAACCGGTCGTAAGTCGAGGACTTTCCCTAGCTGGGAGTGCCGCGCATGCGTGGTTCCGCCCCCTGCGCTGGCCGAGGCGTAGCTGGCAAGCGGCAGAGACGGAGCAGGCCGACCACCAGCTGGCCCAGCCCAAGGGAGGTAAGGCACCCACCAGAAAAGGGGAAAAAAATGGCGGACAAAAAAAATGGCGGACAGCCTTGCTTGGTGACCCCCGTGAAATGGTCGATCGACCTCAAATGGGGTCCCGACCCACAGATTGAGAACCACTGAGCTAGAGAAAACAGCATGGAGAATGGATGTCTATACTTCTAGGTGCTCTTTTTATCAGTGAAGACTCTTATGTATAAAGAATATTACACCTGCTATCAATAATTGGTAATAAAGAATCTGGTCAGTGCCATTTTCATTTGCAGTGTAATTAACAAAACAAGCCTCCATTACAGTCCTGTTACAAGTTTTGTCACTAGGTAGTTCGAATGCTTGGACTACTGGAAAGTGCATATGTGACATATGACAAAGTTCCAACACTCTTCATCCCAAGACAGAATTTACAGGCTTCCAGCTGCCACTATATCTACTTCTGGATGCCTCAAAAGAAGTTTGAAAATGATACATAATTATTTTGGTTCTGTTAGCCTTCAGAACTAACTGCGACAGCATTCAGTCACAACTTTGTTGCAGCTGCTACAGGTTGGGAAGTAATAAGTGTCCCTCCACAAAAGAAAAATAAATTACAAAAACATTTCGTAACCACTCCATTCTAAATACCTTTACTGAATGTTGCCATCCTTCATGCCTACTTTTACATTTAAAAAAATGATTCATCTGAAGGGGAGTTGCAAAGCCATCAAACTATCTTTTTCATAGAAAGACTGGTTAGGAAACTAAAGCCTAATAAGCTGTGAGACAGGAGCAAGCTGCTTACAAGTTATGTTACAATGGTACTGTTTCAAAGAAAAAAACATTTTATTGCAGTTTCAAATACATAATAGTTGAGGCAGCTGAGTTCTTGAATATCATCAACACTGTGGATTCATAGGAGTCTAAAACTGTTTTTGAGCCTTTAAATGGCTATGGCTATTCATTCAGAGTTTTATAAAAGTAAAAATACTGGGTTATACTGAGCTACCATCTGATCCACATACAAAAGTTAATTAGAAAAACCATTATGCTCAAAAAAGACTGAATTTGTATTTTTTCTTAAAAATACACTCATCTTTTTCCCCCTACGTAAGTAATTTTCACATTCCCAAACATACTTTTTCAAAATATATTTCTAATCAAGTCAGTTGTTAGTAGATGAACTAACAAAGATTTACAATGATTAAATCTCCATAATAATATTTTATTAAAGCTTTGCAAAAATACAAATAATAGTCATGATACATTCACATTAATAAAAAACTGCATCACTGTCCCCCATTGAATTCTGCTTGGCTGGATTAGATGTACTATTGTCTAATAATTATAAATACTGAGTAACATATTTGCTTTTGTCTGTGGGAAACAGGTTAAGACATGATTCTTCTTCTTAATAGATGCTTGTGTAAATCTGATGACATTATATTTTAACATAAATTCAGTAATAGACCTTAATCACCTTAAATGGTGGGACTGAATGACTGACATTGAAAAGGCTGCTATTGTGTGCAATGTACCATGAAGGACTCCTTTGTGCAGATTTGCATCATATAAGGAAACAACTTAAGAGAATAAGTTGATGGGCATTGTGATCATAGAGGTGGAATGACATAGCAGATTTCAGCTTTGCTTTTCTGATTGTCAGGAACTTTATAATATTTGGAAAATAACAGTCTCTTTCACTCAAAGCTATTCCTTACATTTTAAACGTGGCATGTAACTTTCTCATGGGGATTGTGTACTTTGGGGGGAGAGGGAAAGAAACCCAGAAACCTTGCTGAGTCTGGATGCCCTGGAAAGGAAAAATATCAAGGAAAAAATTATTAAAAAATGCAAGTGAAAGTAATCTTCTCATACCACAAGCTCTGTAGAAACAAACCACTTCCTGAACTAAGTCAAAGCTTAACTTCATTCATTTGAAGTTAGTGGCAGCAGAAATGTCACTCTATAAGTAATTTATAGAACTATAAGGAGCAAAGATTTTTTTTAAAAAAAAAACTCTTCTGAAGGTTGATTGATAAAGGTAGCAATAATTAATTATACTAATGGGCTTATATTATCTAATATTGCTTGACTCTTTTCAGATATTTTCTCCCCCCCCCTCTCCTCAAACTCCCCACCTCCTATCAAAGATATACAACTATTACCAATAAATGAAGGACAAGTAAATTGATTATCATTGTACTGTGATTTAGATATGTTAAGTTTCAGTGGGTTGGATTGTTCTGGCTAGAGAAGGTAAGAATATTACATTAAACTTTGTAGGATTTATTTCAGAGGAGAGTTGCATTACATAGTCTGTCATTGACTTATGAGACTGGTACATGCTGTATTCTAAGTTCTATTCTTCACATAGTCAAAAGGATAATATCTATCCACAAAAGGGGAATATTAATATATTCAAAAGAATCCAAGGTTTGCAGAATGAAACCATTTTTTTTTAGAAAAATAAAGTAAAAGTGCCAGCAGCTTAAAGAAAACATAAACAAGAGCTAGAAAACCAATGTTGAGGTGATTGGCTGCAGTCCACTCTTTTTGTCAGGTATAAGAGTTGTTCAATAGGTAAAGCCATTTGAGTTGTGCTAAAAGCCATCATGGTCATAATTTCATGAGAAAACCTTGTGAAACAATTACAGTGTGAAGATGTTTCCTGAGGCCCCCACTAACCAAGACATATATAGCCATGAATATATATCCACAATTTGTTATTAATATATTTAATAATTCAAAAGTAAAATGGGCTCTATTTCTCTAAACTTGCCCTACCTTCTTGACTCACTGCATGACAAATCTTTTATTCCCTTCTTTTTTTAAATACTACCCGGTACAGCTGCCCAGCATCTGAATATTTCATGATGAGAATACAGAAATTAACTTTAGTATTTGGAATAAAATTGTCTAATGTCTGAAAGAGAATTACCGGCCCAATTCTTTGACAATGTTAGTATATAATAAATAAACTATCCAGACAAATGGATTGGTGAGCCATCTGAATAGAGTAGAGTAGAGTAGAGTAGAATAGAATAGAATAGAATAGAATAGAATAGAATAGAATAGAATAGAATTAGAATAGAATAGAATAGAATAGAATAGAATAGAATAGTTGGAAGGGATCTTGGAGGTCTTCTAGCCTAATCTCTGCTCAGGCAGGAAACCCTATAACAGTGATGGCGAACCTTTTAGAGACCGAGTGCCCAAACTGCAACCCAAAACCCACTTATGCATCGTCGGGTGTCGGCTGGGTGTGGCCCATTGGGTGGGTGTGGCCCATTGGGTGGGCGTGGCTGCGGTGGTAACAGCAGACTGGGTGGGACTAAAAAGTTCAATCAATCAATTCCAACTTTGCAAGATCTTTTTTTCCCCGCAAGAAGTTGAAATTGACTGATTGAATGAACCTTTTTTTTTTTTTGCACACGGCAGCGGAGGCCTAAAGCGAAAAGGTTTTATAAAACCCAGCTGAAGGCCTAGGACTGGGGTGACGGCGCGCGTGCCCACAGAGAGGGCTCTGAGTGCTGCCTCTGGCACCCGTGCCATAGGTTCACCACTACTGCCCTATAACATTTCAGAGAAATGGTTGTCCAATCTCTTCTTAAAAAGTTCCAGTGTTGGAGCATTCACAACTTCTGGAGGCAAATCGTTCCACTGAATATTTCTTCGAACTGTCTTGTTTGTTTGATTGATTATATCCTATTCCAGAAAAGTTTTTGTTGATACAATTCGTTCAGAAAGTGGTGGACAGATGGATTGCAAAAATTGAGGCATAAAGTATTAGTAATACCTAGACACCTATTAGGAAAGAGGAGTGGTGGCTCAGGGCTTAATGATGCTGAAGATGGTCTTTGCTCCAGTGGTTCGAGTCCTCGTATTATGAGCTCCCGTCACTCGCCTCAGCTTTTGCCCACCTAGCAGTTCAAAAGCATGTTCTATGTGAGCAGATAAATAGGAACCACTTCGGCAGAGCTGTCCCTTCATGTGGTTGGTTAGATGGTATTAGTAATATTTTGGTATCTATTAGGAGACGAACTCTGCCACACATGATCTTTCCAGGAAGCTTCTGATTTGTCTTTCTGTCAACTTTTCATTTGTGGAGGAAAGTACAAGATGCCAAGCAACAAAGAAGCCTTGATTGAAAAAGTAGAAGTAGCAAGAATATCAAGGGAAAGTGACTCTGTAATGCTGAAATTCTTGATTTTAAGGGGAACTAAAGCTGAGTGTAATCAAATTTCTCCTTCATTCTACATTTTTTATAACATGCCCCAGGCTGCAGAACTGGGTGGCATATAAGAATATCTTGGATTTTTAAAAGGAGGCCTTTTATGTCAGAACAATGACAAGTAGAATTCTAGTGGAAGAAACAAATGATAAAAGGTATTCAAGTTAGGAGGGAATTTCTTTAAAGGAGAAATTAAAAGTACAAGTATAAACAATTTCAACCCAGAAAACATCTCATTGAAGATCTGAAGAAAAGATACACACAGGAGGTGGAGCCAGTGAAAAACATCTAATAGGTAGCTCTGATTATGAAGGTGGCTTCAGAAAAACTAAAGCTCCAAATGAAATGAAGTTAGTAAAGTAAACCAAAAGCAGAAAAAAAGTATTATGTCTGTATGTCTGTTCGATATCTTCAAAATAAAAGCAAAAGGACCATAATACCAGCAGTGCAAATAATAAGAAGCAATGAAAAGGCAAACTATTTTGATTCATTCTTCAATGTTGCACCAGGTAATTGTTAGATCGCGCAGGCAGTAAGACACGAGTCGAGTGACAGTCAGCTCTCGGTTTATTGGCAAGGCATCAAGTAAATCCGGACTGGCTCTCTGGGCCAGGGGAGCCCTCTTTTATGGGATTCCCCTGGCTTGTAATCACACAATTCCATTGGCTGGCAAGACCCTGTTGCTAGTTAGCCAACCAGCAACGGGCAT
>NW_015396632.1:0-5035 GCF_001527695.2 Protobothrops mucrosquamatus
GTGGACTTCAACTCCCAGAATTCCTCAGTGAGGAATTCTGGGAGTTGAAGTCCACAAGTCATAAAAGGGCCAAGTTTGAAGACCCCCTGGCCAAGATGAACGAATACAAATAAAATATGGTCCCAGCCAAAAGTAATCCCTGCCTTCAAAAGGCAATTCTCTTCCTGAAAATTTTTGGGAGGACAGAAAAAAGAGAAAATGTATGAAGACATTTTTAATATTAGCAAATATATTTCCATTTTACTTCAGTTTATCCAGAACAATTTTTAAAAACACGTAGGGTTTCTTTCCTTTTTGCTTCTTTTCCAAAGGTAAATTTGCTTCTTTAGTCAGCAGATGTTTCATTTTACCACTTTTTTTTTTAAAAAAAAAATCTGTTTTCTTTGGCTGTGAAATTTCTGCTCTGGAGCTTTCAATCTGGTTCTTCTGATTTTTCAAATGTTTCCTGTCTGTTTATTTCTGATTTACACATGTGTTGTCCTTATAAAATGAGAATCCTTGCTTGTGAGTTGTTTATTCCCATTTACTATTAAAGCTACACCGTGTAAATTTGCTGTATTTTAATAGACTTGTAACCCCTTCCATTTCCGTCATTAGTGCCACAGCAGCAAAACACAGCTGTTTCCTCATTTATAATGTCTGTCTCTGCTACTTAGTTCATGTCATTAATTATATTCTTATAAATATACCGATAGATCTCATCGTTTTCAGAAGTTATGCTTCACTATTGTGGGAAGTCAGAGCCCCAGAGAAGGAAATATTAAAAGGGCAGAAAAATATATTTCCTCAAAAGTATTTTAAAAAGCAGAAACCAACTTTGCCCCCAAGTCTCTGCCCCCAAGCAAGAGCTAGCTAGCCCCATACAAATGCAGATGTAAAACCATCAGAAAGTTGAAGCCAGAGCAATCAAGAAGACAAAGAGAAAATCTGCATGCCCCACCCAAACTCTAGGAGTCATTAGCCCCATCACCTGGGAAGCAGGATATAATAGGATTAAACCACAGATATCAAGGCCTAGAAAAGCACTCAGAAATAGCCTCAAAGTTCATGCCACAGGAACAGGAAACTATTCCAAACAGGGCTAGAGAGGGTATAAAAACCTACTGCCCATGTGCTCAGTCTCTTTTTCTTCTCCTCTGCTCCTTCTTGCAAGGACCATCTTTCTGCTTCTTCAATAAACTGTAACCTTCTTCCCAAAGCAGTCGCCATGTTGCTTATTTGTCCCCGGCTTGGATGAACCAGGATGAAGACTTACTTCTGACACTATTTAACCATGAGTAATGAAACTTAGGAGAACGAGCTTGTGGGAATGAAAGTTTAGGATTTACAGCCATTGAAAATGACCAGAGAAATAGTGAAAAATAATGAAAAGTATACTAAAAAAGCTAACAAAAGTGGTGAATATTGTTTCTTGGCCATCTCTTGTATTGTGTTATTTATTTACTAATTTATTTAATTTATGTCCCATCTTTATTATTTTCATAAACAACTCAAGACAGCAAATATATCTACTGCTCCAATACTGGAAGTTTTTAACAAGAGATTAGACAACCATTTGTCTGAAATGGTATAGGGTTTCCTGCCTGAGCAGTCCTTTCCAACTCGGTTTTTCTGTTCTGTTCTGTTGTGTCCTGCCCTGCCCTGTCCTGTCCCTCCTTGTTCCTCCTATTTTCCCCGCAACAATAACCCAGTGAAATGAGTTGGGCTGAGAGAGTGACCGGTTCAAAGTCATCCAGCTTTCTGCTCTGTCTCTGTGTTTTATTCCAAATAAAGAATAATTAATATGTATTCAAACTGTATTCCGTAATTCTGTGCTAGTACAAAATGGCAAAAAAATTGACCAAAGATGGTGACTAAGGATACAACTAAATTCAAGTACATATTTATTATTCACAAGTATATGAATCTGCAAAATACAAAATTCATATATATCACAAGGGATAATCATACACTTTTTACAAACTCTGCCTTCAAATCTGGCTCTTTTGTTTATTTCAATCACTCCACAATTTCCTGAATTCTAACTGATTATGCATCATTCTTCTATTCGCATAAAAACATCTTTCCTTTTTTAAACATAGAAAACGTAGTGATGACTTCCTTATTTTTCACTGTTGCCTAAAGCTAAATTGATTCTCACTAGTTTATTCATATTCTTTTTTCTCATCCTTCTTTTAAAGTGCAATTCGACACAGGTTTACCAGGGAGTAAATACATTTAAACTCATTTGCTCATAGAGAAATTCTAGGTGTATGTTTTTTTTTTAAAAAAATAATACTTCTGAGTGGTAGTTTGATGTTGGAATAAATGACCAAGGGAGATAGTCACCCCATTTATTGACTGTATTCAAGACAAGATTGGTGGGCATGGCTTGGAAATATTCAATTCCTATCTGTGGTGGGGCAAATGTTTTTCTTGCACTAATTTTCTTCCTCCATTTACAGTAGTCCTCGATTTACAACCACAATTTGGACCAGAATTTTGGTCATAAGTCAAGGTCATATGTTGTGACACCATGTGGCCAGACCCAATTTTACAATCATTTTTACCACATTCATAAGTTGAGTCACCATGGCTGTAAGTCCACTTTCTCCAAAAGTGTTTTTTTTTTTTTGCCAGAAACTGACCAAAAAAGTCGCAGATCATGATCACGCGACCACAGAACACTACAACTGGTCATAAGTGTGAATCAGTGGGGTGTATGTGTGTGTAATGTTTTGCAATGACTGGGAGTGCTTCAGGCATAAAACACTCTTTCCAAGGCAATTGTTAATTCAAACCATCTTTAAGGAAACAGTTAGAAACTGAGGACTACCTGAATCATAGAATGCAAGCCAATAAATTGGCATATGATCCAGTGTTGCCCTGGCCATTTTAATATCAAATGAAAATTCTTATTCCCTCTACTGCTATTATAAAGTATGTAGAACAAATTCAATAATTCGTATACACTCAAATTTGCACATACCCATTAGAACAGACATGTCAAACACAAGGCCTGGGGGCCGGATGCAGCCCGCGAAGTGGTTTCATGTGGCCTGCAAAGCCATCCTGGAAACAGTGAGGGAACGGCCCCCGCTGCCTTGGCCCTGGCCCAGGCCAGCCGGGAGCCAATGTACAATTTTGTGGTGGCCATCTTGGCACTTGCTCCGGTCCCACCCCCTTCTGCCAGAGACCCTCAGATCTGTCCCACTCCTGCCCAGGCCCCCATAGGCACCCTTGACGCGAATGGTGTAGAATTGGGCACGCCCACGCAGTAGGCCACACCCACTCCATCCACCCCCACTCAGTAGGCTGCATCCACTCTGGTCACACCCACCCGCCCCACCCCCAGGGCAACCGCAATGCTGATGCGGCCCTCAGTGAAATTGAGTTTGACACCCCTGCATTAGAACTTATGGCTAAAGAGAAACACACAATCTGTTAGGCATTCAATTGTATCATCTCATCAGTCAAGGTCAGTTTTTCCTCTAACCAAAATGCATCCCTTGAGTTCAGAGGACCATTTTCATTCTGCAGCATCCTTGCCTTTAAAACAGAACAAAACCACAGATGTAGCCCCAGACTGAAGGATGGCTCCGCTAAAGCCTTACCGACTTTCACCAGCTGAAGTGCAGATCTGTTGCTGCCCCGCTCAGTGCAAGCAGTTACGGAGAGGTTATAGATGTCCCCTGCAGGAAGGCTGAGCATCGTAGTCATAACATTCCGGGTCACCTGAAAAAGAGAAATAATTAAACACTCCTGGCAGGGAAGACCTGCTTTGAACCATGACCAGGGATTAGTGGACTAATTGGACTTTTGTCTCGGCCTCTTTAGAGGATCTGGAATCGCTCTATAGAGAAGGAGAATTTGCCAGCTCTCAAGAAGGCTGATATTGCATGTCAAGCCAAACGAGCTGGGAATGGCTTAGGGCAGAGATAAATCTCTCCTGAGTCTCCAGGGTAGAATGCATCCATAAAGTGCTTTGGACGTAGTCTCCATCCTTTCCAAAGCTGCTACTGAATTATAATTTTTAATGCGACAGAAGAGGAAGATTATTAAATGCTTAAGGAGTAATTGTATTAATTGCACTAAATTAATTTCAATCTTATTTTAATTGTACTTAAATCATTAATGCCGCACAATGAGGGAGAGTCCATATAAATTGATTAAGTAGATACATTTTAAGATTTATCGTGATTTCCTCAAACTTTTGGAGTATAGCTAGCACTCAGGATTGGGGAATTAATGCATCCTGAAATAGAGGATTAGACTAGAAACCTATGGGAAACCATGTCCATCTCTGTGAACTTGAAGAATTAAGAAAATGTATCCTTGATCAGACCTCAAGCCCAAGTATTCCATACAGGTAGTCCTCAATTTATGACCACAATTCAGCCCAAAATTTCTGTTGTGAAGTGAGACTTTTGTTAAGTGAATTATGTCCATTTTGCGACCTCTCTTGCCACAGATGTTAAGTGAATCACTGGAGTTGTTAAGTTGGTAACACAGTTGTTGACTCTGGCTTCCCCATTGACTTTGCTTGTCAGGTCACAAAAGGTGATCACATGACCCCGGTACACTGGAACCGTCACAAATATGAGTCAGTTGCCAAGCATCTGAATTTGTGACTATGGGGATGCTGCAGCAGCCATAAGTGTGAAAAATGGTCATAAGTCACTTTTTTTCAGTGCTGTTGTAACTTCAAACAATCACTAAATGAATGGTTGTTAAGTCAAGAACTACCTGTACTTCTGTTTCCACAATGGCCAACTACAGTTGGAAAAACACAAAATAAGAGTTGGCACATTAAATGTGCTCTGTAAACTGTGCTTGCCAGTTCTTGCTTTACCTCATCTATGTCTATTCTTTTCTATATCTCCTTGTTTTTATAAGGTGGCCTATCTAAGAAATCCTAATGAGAAGGAAGGACTCACTGGAGAAGAGCCTAATGCTGGGAAATATTGAGGGCAATAGAAGAAGGGGACCTCAGAGAATGAGGTGGCTGGATGGAGTCACTGAAGCAGTAGACATGAACTTAAATGGACTCCAGAAG
>NW_015396632.1:7046-20450 GCF_001527695.2 Protobothrops mucrosquamatus
CTATGTCTATTCTTTTCTATATCTCCTTGTTTTTATAAGGTGGCCTATCTAAGAAATCCTAATGAGAAGGAAGGACTCACTGGAGAAGAGCCTAATGCTGGGAAATATTGAGGGCAATAGAAGAAGGGGACCTCAGAGAATGAGG
Source organism: Protobothrops mucrosquamatus (assembly GCF_001527695.2). NCBI lineage: Eukaryota > Metazoa > Chordata > Lepidosauria > Squamata > Viperidae > Protobothrops > Protobothrops mucrosquamatus. Next base: position 7,192 of record NW_015396632.1, read on the forward strand.
TGGCTGGATGGAGTCACTGAAGCAGTAGACATGAACTTAAATGGACTCCAGAAGATGGTAGAGGACAGGAAGACCTGGAGGAACATTGTCCATGGGGTCGCGATGGGTTGGACACGACTTCGCAACTAATAACAACATCTAAGAAATAAGGGCAGTTAGAATACATGCTTGTAAAATATTTCTGAAGGAGAAACTGAAAAGGAATTATTTGTCAATTGTAATACTCCCCATGTCAATGTTTTACTTCTTGTGGCCTGACAGTGGTTGATCTGGGAGCAATATCCAATAGGGACATGTCTTACACTCTTTTTTATCTTTTTCTTTCCTTCGGCAATAACCATCCAATGCAACATTCTAGAATGGGAAAGATCCGTGTTGTCATCACCGTAGATCCAGCTGACATAGAGAAGGCTGTTGAAATATTCAACTGAAGTGATTTTAGGGGACACAGGAGCTACCAGGAAACAAACAAAGAAACATACACACCACAGTTATCATCATTGTCAACATAATCATCTTATTCATCTTCCTCCCCAAAGGTACACTATTTACGTTAGGAACACATTCTTTTTTTGAGGACCTCTTCTTCACCTCACTTCGCCAGGTGGTGCGGTGTCTCAGTGGTTAAGACACTGGGCTTGTCAGCTGGAAAGTAGGCAGCCCGGGTTCAAGACCCGAGCATCACGCAATTGGGTGAGCTCGCGTTCTCACCCCATCTCCCTCCAACCTAGCAGTTCGAAAGCACGCAAATGCAAATAAATACTACCACTTTGGTGGGAAGGTAACATGCTGGTCACATGACTATGTAAATGTCTTAGGACAGCGCTGGCTCAAAGGCCTTGAAATGGAGATGAGCACTGCCCCCTATAGTTGGCAATGACTAGCAGAGTAAAATCTGCAGGGACTCCCCCCTCCTTCTTCACACATCAGACTTGGAGTAGTCTGCCGAACAAGTCACCAAAGGGACCTCAAAGATTATCTGTTCCAATAGTTACAACATTTTTTTAGGCCAAGAACTTCATTTTGCACTTGAATGACATCTTGGAGGGCAACATGCCAAAAAGTATGTGGGGACAGTACCTAAACTAAATTTTGTTTTAATATAATACACACTTTTATTTGATTAAATTTGAATTAACTGAAGGCAATGGATTTAATTTTAATTTAAGTATCTTCACATACTTAATACTCTTCTCCTTCTTCACATGGATATTTGGCAAGTGTCTGAAAGTACTGAAGAATGATATATGCCAGTGGTGGCGAACCTATGGCACACGTGCCACAGGCGGCACTCAGAGCCCTCTCTGAGGGCACATGCGCCATGCCCCAGAGATGGCAACCGTCCCTCTTCAACCAGCCACCTGCTACCTCGCTGAGGTCCCACATGGCCAGATGCATCCCATGCGCTCACTGGCCTCTGTGTGCAGGGGCTGATGGTGTCAGGCAGCAGCCGCCCCAGCCCGTCTCACCTTGCCCTGTGACAATGGCACCCCTGCCCTGCCTCGCCTCGCCTCACCCTGCAGGACGAGCCTCCTGCCCACCGCCCCACCTGCCAGAGACCCCCTGGATCTCCCCCAACCCTGCCCGGCCCCCACAGGCATCCCACCCCACGAGCAACATCAAGGTGATCACACCCACCTTGACCACACCCACCCAATCTGCCATGACCACCACAGCCACGCCCACCCAGTGGGCCACGCCCACCTGGCACCCGATGATAAATAAGTGGGTTTGGGTTGCAGTTTGGGCACTCGGTCTCTAAAAGGTTCGCAATTTTGGGGTCACAGGGCAATCTGTGACCCCAAAATTGGGGCAATTTTGGGGTCACAGATTGGGCATCTTCATCTAATCCAGGAGTGTCCAACCTTGACAACTTAAAGACTGGTGACTTCAAGTCCCACAATTCCCCTGCCAGACATCCCTGATCTAATCCAACCCCCTACTGATAGAAGAAATCTTTGGTTATCCACTGTCCTAAAGATGACTGTGTCCAACATTTTCTGAAGCCCTGAACTAACATTGAGTTCTTCCCAAGGCTACATTAAAATCTACAGTAGTTGAATCAGTTAGTTCTTATTATTCAAAGTGATGGAAAGCAAAATTGTTCCATAATCTGACAGCTATGCAAATATTTGAAATTGACTAGCGTATAACTTTTTAGGCTGAAATCCTAAGATTTTTCTATTTGGTTAAGCTTTTGAAGAAGAAGTTATGTATATTTTATCAGATTGCAGAGTCCTCTGTTTTTAAACCAGTTCATACACATTTCAATCATCTGCCAAGGAAAATGGAAACAGTCTACTGTATTTTTTTTTGAAAGAGCACCAGCTAAAGAATAGTAACCATAGCTTCCTATTATATGTTTTTTTAACTTTGTCAGATTGCTTTCTTTAAAAAAAAATAACAAAGCTATGTTTAATAGGATATTTATGCTAACAAAAGACTAGATATATACAATTGAAGAATTGTATCTCCCATACACTCACCTAGATTGGAGATATGAATGGAGTGAAAAAAATTGAAATATACAGTAGTAGCGTTCCAGATTCATTAATTCTGAGCAAGGTGCATCAACTCCACTGTCAGAAAAATAATTACATATTGGGATGAACAGTAGAATCTGAAGAATTCAGAACTACATTGAGCAGACTAAATCTTGGGTTGGCATAAGATATTTGAATGTTCTTTAACTGATTTGGTCTGTTTTGTCCAGACACAGTTATTTCATTTCAAATAACTTCATATGTCAATAAATCTTTGGGAAGAAATGTTGCAGTTGGGATCTTAATGTGATGTTGAATAATACTCCTGAAGCATGGAATTCATCACCTCATTAAAAAATTTTGCTCTGTCAAGCCTGAGGCATGATAAAGTGGTGGATAATTTTACGTAACTGGAGAGAAACTCACTCTCCTGACTTTAAGGAACAGATTCTATGAGGCTTTGAGTCTACTATTGAATAGTCTTTATATTCTAAAAATGAAAAGATGAAGCAATATGTTGCCATATGGTCTAGATTTAATGATAAACATCAAGATTGAATTGTTTTAATATCATCATCTACATTTATTGTATGAGAGTTTATTTAAATCTTTCTAACATATGTAGGCTTTCTTTTGTTTTTGTATAATCATTTTTTTTCTGTTGATGCTGGGGTTTATCTTGTATTTCACCATTAAAATATGCCCATATCCCTTACCTTCCTTCCAATAAACATGCAAATTATGGATAGAATTTCACCAGAAAAAAGGTGATCATAAATTGTTCTACTCCTATAAAATATACTGTTACAACACTGTGATTTTTGGAGTCCATATGTTTGTTTTATCCTCTTGAAGATACACATGTACCTAGGTGTACAGATATTGCTTGCAGACAATGACATGCAATGAAAACAGTGTGTAAATTAATGCCCAAGTAAGAGTTGTATTCAGCTTTTAAAAAATCAAAAATAGGGCTTTAGCATAACTTCTAACATCAACATGACATACAGTAGCTGTTTCCAGAGATCTAAGGGCAGCCACACTGAGTGAACCTGGGCATGATTTAGTATGAGAATAAGACCAAACAAGCTCTGAATTCGCTGCCTGCTTCCTTCTCCTCCTCTAGTATAATATAAACAGGTGACTAAGTTCTCCAATATTTCCCTCCCCCAAAAACCCTTTGAAGTAGGCTGTTCTGTAAAACAGAAATTGCTCTGTGAATTTTTGTGGCTGAGCTCTTGCTGGTCTTCACGCAAAACCGTAACTATCAAACCAACTGCTTTTCCATCTTCAACTGCTTATCCGAAAGATACGATTTAAATCTTTCAAAGAAGCAAAGATGAAAGCTCAGATTCAAACATTGCGGCTTCAGCTTTTTTCCTCTGGAAAATGATGCTAAAATTAATTTGTCTCAGTCCAAAGCCTTCTTCAAAAAAAACCCCTGACTGATGCCGTGAATGTATGAGACAGGAACAAACAGAGGCATTTATTGAATCTAAAGATGGCATCGGAATGAGAAATGGATGTTGTGCAATTGTGATGTACACTCCACCGTTTAAGTGCATGCATGACAAGCAGGGAAAAGTTTGAAACATGAACACACACATTAATTGCTCTTCGTTGTGGGGAAAATCCAAGGGGACAAATTAACTACAGATACTCCTTGGGTTATAACTGTCAATCGGGACTGGAATTTCTATTGCTATCCAATGCAGTCATAAACCACAATGTCATCTAACCACATCACTTAGCAAGGGCAATTCCATTTACCATTGTAACCTGTTGACCTAGCAGGGCAAAGCAGACAGGAAATATGACCAGAAGAACTAATTCTTGACTATTCTTCAAAGCCCCTGAAGGCAGGACAAGAAGCAACAGATGGAAACTAATCAAGGAGAGAAGCAACCTAGAACTAAGGAGAAACTTCCTGACAGTCAGAACAATTAATCAGTGGAACAACCTGCCTCCAGAAGCGGTGAATGCTCCAACACTGGAAGTTTTTAAGAAGAGACTGGACAGCCATTAGTCTGAAATGGTATAGGTTCTCCTTCTTGAACAGGGGGTTGGACTAGATGACCTCCAAGGTCCCTTCCAACTATTATTATTATTATTATTATTATTATTATTATTATTATTATTATTATTATTATTATTACTAATATTATTAATATTAATATTAATATTGATAATACTATGATTATGATTATTATGATTATTATTATTCAAGCAAAGTCAATGGGGAAGCTTAACAATCACGTTACTAACTGCAGTGAATCACTTAACAACTATGGCAAGAAAGGTCATAAAATGGAGCAAAACTCACTTAAGAAATGTCTCACTTAGCAACAGAAATTTTGGGCACCACTGTGGTTGTAAGTCAAGGACTACCTGTATTTACCAATTTGGTTTCACAACAGTTTCAAATCCTTGTTTTCCCCTGAAAACTTACTCTGAAAATTTAAATAATCGTTTCTGTCCTGATGCCTGCATTTTGTGTTTAAAAGGCCTCCTTCGCTTTGGTGCAGAGCTTTTTCTAAGCAATTATCCTTGAATCTAATGATGGCTGTTGTGCGCTTTCCCCCAGTCACTTTTTCTGGCTTTTGAGTGATAAATTGGCTGATGGGGAGGAGGGAGCATACTTTTAATCATAGCCAGTGCCAGATCTGATTTCCTTCCCTTTCCATTTAAGCTTAACAGTTAAATATCATTCTTACCCTTAAACTTAGTTTAGATTAATTGCAATTGATGGGGTTATTCTCCAGTCATCAGTGTAATGCAGTGGTTCTCAACCTTTTTAATGACGCGACCCCAACCGGTCGTAAGTTGAGGACTAAACCGGTCGTAAGTCGAGGACTAAATCGGTCGTAAGTCAAGGACTAAACCGGTCGTAAGTTGAGGACTACCCAACCTGTCGTAAGTCGAGGACTTTCCCTGCCCGGGAGCACCGCGCATGCGTGGTTCCGCCCCCTGCGCCGGCCGAGGCGTAGCTGGCAAGCGGCAGAGACAGAGCAGGCCGACCACCAGCTGGCCCAGCCCAAGGGAGGTAAGGCACCCGCCGGAAAAGGGGGAAAAATGGCGGACAAAAAAAATGGCGGACAAAAAAAATGGCGGACAGCCTTGCTTGGCGACCCCCGTGAAATGGTCGATCGACCCCAAATGGGGTCCCGACCCACAGGTTGAGAACCACTGGTGCAATGCAAAGCTTTAAAGTGAAGCTTTATTTCAGTGCTGCTTTGAAGAAAGTACAACGATATCTGAAGAGTGGTGCATTGAGGCATTGCTGCCTTCATCCAGGTCCCAGTGCCATCATCTGGTGCTCCCAGGTGGGGAGTGATGCAATGCACCCCAGTGAAATGAATCACATAATTGCTCCATCTTCACAGTGTGAAACCTTCAACAAAGCCAACTCCAGCTGCCTCACTCAGGCCTAGAGTCTCAGAATTCAGGGTGACACTTTTGTTGTTGTTGTTGTTAGTTGCGAAGTCGTGTCCGACCTATTGTGACCCCATGGACAACGTTCCTCCAGGTCTTCCTGTCCTCTACCATCTTCTGGAGTCCATTTAAGCTCACGCCTACTGCTTCAGTGACTCCATCTACCCACCTCATTCTCTGTCGTCCCCTTCTTCTATTGCCCTCAATCTTTCCCAGCATTAGGCCCTTCTCCAGTGAGTCCTTCCTTCTCATTAGGTGGCCAAAGTACATGAGTTTCAACTTCAGGATCTGGCCTTCTAAAGAGCAGTCAGGGTTGATCTCCTCTAGGACTGAGCGGTTTGAACGCCTTGCAGTCCAGGGGACTCACAGGAGTCTCCTCCAGCACCATAGTTCAAAGGCCTCAATTCTTTGGCGCTCAGCCTTTCTTATGGTCCAACTTTCACTTTAGCAACAGCTTATGGGAGGATTTGCTCCGCCCCCCATGTGAAAGCTTTCAGGGGCCACTTGAAGTGCTGGGATTCAAATATGTGAACATATTTCTCTGTGTGGATGCCGCTTCTGGGCCTGGGCAACAAAAAAATTAGCTACCGGTTCTGCAGAAGTGGTGCGAACTGGCTGAATCCCACCACTGGCCACATGTACAGGCATCCACAGCAAATCACAAGGAGGGTAAATCTACTTGGATTCCACATTTCTGACAGGTATGTAAGATGCAGCATTTGCATGAATATCATGCATGGGTTGTCGCTGGTTTCCTCTCACCCTCCCACAGAGGCCCATGGCAACGTATGATCTAGGATTTAGGCTCAGCTCTGCAATTACAGGTAGGTAGTCCTTGATCTACAACCACAATCAATCCCAAAATCTCTGTTGCTTAGTGAGACAGTTGTTAAGTGAGTTTTGCTCCATTTTATGACCTTTCTTGCCACAGTTGTTAAGTGACTCACTGCGGTTGTTAAGAGGGTAACATGGTTGTTAAGTGAATCTGGCTTCCCCATGGACTTTGCTTATCAGAAGATCGCAAAATGAGATCACATGACCCCAGGACACGGCATATGAATCAGTCGCCAAGCATCCAAACTTTGATCACGTGACCATGGAGATGCTACAATAGTCGTAAGCATGAAAAATCGTCATAAGTCACTTTTTTTAGTGCTGTTGTAACTTTGAATGGTCACTAAAAGAATGATTGTAAGTCGAGGACTACCTGTATGTTAACTCTTCACAAGGAGGAAGAGAAAAGACTGTGGCCTAAGAACTACAACTGTGGAAAGGAAAAAGTGCTCTGGAGCAGGGGTTCTCAACCTTGGCAACTTTAAGACTTGTGGACTTCAACTCCCAGAATTCCTCAGCCAGCAAAGCTGGCTGAGGAATTCTGGGAGTTGAAGTCCACAAGTCTTAAAGTTGCCAAGGTTGAAGACCCCTGCTTTGAGTATGTGGGACACTCCCCTTGTAGCTGTTTGCAACTTCTTAAAGCAGCTATATCTCTTCCAAGGATCATGAAGGCCTCCTTCCACCCCGTCTTGCAATTCTGTGAAAAAGCTCATTTGATTTAAAGAGCAACATAAGCACTCCTGCACTCTCCAAACCACCATGTTTCTCTCAAATCCAAAGCTCTAATAAGGGCCCTCCTGGGTCTTTCAATGGACATGAAGATTTAGAAGGAGGACATCAAAAAACGGAAGTTGATCAACGATTCCTCTTTACCCGTTATGAAACCAATGGTGGAAGTATCACAACAGCTAAGCTCAGGTTCTCCCCACGTCACCATGGTAACTCGGAAGTTATAGTACCAGGCCGGCAGCAGGTTGTCTATTTTCTAAAAAGGAGACAAAGAGACAGAATCAGTGAGATCTACAACTGGTGTCGTCATCTTAATGGGCCATAGGTTGCCAGGTACTATTCTAAAAATGGCAAGAGTCCCTGCATGTAGGGAGAGAGGTGATAATAGTTGGATCAGCATTACCTCTAGATATTATTTCTTCTCTTTCCCTTGTAAATAACAGATTTTTTTAAAAAACTAAGACGCTTCTTAAAATACAATGCACAAATTTAGAAAGCCTGCCCTGATGTGTTCTGTGTTGGCAGAGAATTCTGGGAATTGCACATATAATGTAGCTGAAGGACACCAGACTATGGAAAGCTAGCTGAGAAAACTCATGTTTCACATGGTGCTGAAAACTTCACAAAGCAAGTCTCTTTGGGGAAAAATCATACATGCTTCACTTGGGACCTTACCCAGAAAAGGCCTCTGAGGTTGATCTCATGATCCATGGCGACATGTGCTAGGAAAGACAATCCATAATTCTAGCTTAAATTCATGGGAGCAGCAGAAGTTATTATTTTCTGCAATTTCCCATATAGAATAACATAGTATGGAGCCTCATCCCCTCAATAAAATTAAAAAATGTATTAAACCTCATCAAATGTCAGGAGATTGGATGACTTCGCCTCTTTGATTCTGTGTGATATTTCATTCTCATCTGAGATATTAAGAAATATCTAATATGATAATGCCTGCTCATACTTTCTCAACTGTATAAGCAATCATGTAAGATTTCAGCCAGTTCATATATTTTTCTCTTTAATTTGCATGGTCACTAAACACCATCTTGAATGCCCTAGTCCAGAGGTAGGCAACCTTGGCTCTTTTATGACTCATGGACTTCAACTCCCAGAATTCCTGAGCCAGCATGGAATAAAAGAGCCAGGGTTGCCTACCCCTGCCCTAGTCTTACACTCATATATTGCTAATCACTGCTTTTGGATAGCCCTTAAAATGGTTTTTTTCTGTCAGCAATTATATGAGTAAGAATTTTACTGGATTATTTCTACCCATTGTTATATGTAGTAGAACATATTAGGGGGGGTCTATGTTTGAATTGTAGGCTGAATTCACTTTACCACTGAAGAAGTGAGTGAGACGGTTGCTGCTATTTCGTAGTGTGTTGTCCACTCGGAAGTCATTGTTGATGGATTGAAATAAAACATCTCTACGATATATTTCCGAAAGACACCAAGGTAAGGCCTGTTCCAGCTGAGGACCACAGCTGTGGGTCCCAAAGGATAAAGAGTTAAATCTTTAATCCCAGTTGGCACTGTAAAACAGAAATGGAAAGCTGTTGTACATAGAGAAATTGTCACATATTCCAAATAAGATCTGGAAGTCCCAGACTTTTCCAACTTGATGAGTTGAATTTTTTTCCCCATCATGCCAATTCAGCTCAGCCATCATTCAGAATTTCTTGAAGGCACTGAGTTGTGAAGAATTATTTTACTTTTAATTTTGTTGTATTTATATTTTACCTTTCCTAAAAGAACACATGATAATATATATGAGAGACTGTCTCCCTTCATCTTCGACTTACAACCACAATTGCCACCAGAATCTCTGTTACTAAGCAAGGTGGTTGTTATTCTTTTCAGTGCCATTGTAACTTTGTAGAGCTTCTACAACAATAGTTGTAAATTCTCAACAATGTGAAATAAATTCAATCAAGAAAACCAATGGCTATGTTTACACCACATTCTTAAGTAGTCCAAAATCAACTGGCTGCAGTTTTATAAGATGCACTGCTTAGCTAGCTTTGTTAACTTAGAGACCAGGGACAAGGAACCTTGGCTCTTTTATGACTTGTGGACTTCAACTCCCAGAATTCCTGAGTCAGCATGGCTGGTTCAGGAATTCTGGGTATTGAAGTCCACAAGTCGTAAAAGAGCCAAGGTTCCCTACCCCTGACTTAGACTAACAACCTTGATTAGGTTTTTTTTGCAACTAAGCATATTGTAATCTCAGACTATTTATTTAGTTCAAAATTCACTGCCTTGTATTGACCAAGATATCTAATTAACACAATAACATGGTTGTGTTGTGCCTTCAAAGTCAATGAATTCCTTCCATAACATGGCTCCTAGACATTAAAATTGGCTTCCAAATTGCAAAAACAACAACATAAACATGTGTACACAGACATTACCAATAGCAAATGTAACAGGATCAGAAGGAGGCCCAACTAGTGGTCCTTTCTGTAAGTAAATTACAACTTGGTACTGAGCCCCAGGAACAAGATTTTCTATAAAACTGCTGCTTGTATTCACCTAGAAAAACAAGAAAGTGTAGATATAAGGACAAGATTAAAATCACTGCTATGTGTTGAACAGAAGCTAGTATTGCTTTAAGAGAGCAAAGAGAAAGAGCAAAAAAGTTGCTGGAGTGGTAAGAGGGAGGTTACTGATATAGTACAAAAACTGTGCTAAATCCACCTCAACAGTTCTTAAATCCTCTGCAGAAGATGCTTCAATTTTATCTCATTCTCAGGATGCTTGAGAAATTCTTTCAAATTTCTAGATGGTGATTTTGAGCTAATCCAGATCATCACCTACAATTGTCACAGGACAGTCTGTATCCATGATCATTTTCTATAGTCTTCTTGCTTTGGTAGGTCTCCCTCAGTGTAGTAACATGAGGAGAATAAATGAATGAATGAATGAATGAATGAACCAGCCAGCCAGCCAGCCAACCAACCAACCAACCAACCAACCAACCAACCAACCAATCAATGGAAGTCCTACGTGCAAAACAGCAATTGTATTTTTCCATAAAGTACGACCATAAGCATATTTATTTCTTTGAGGTTTGTCTTAAAACTGAGAAATTATATAAACATTATATAACATCAATGGTCTGGGACTTTCTCCCGGACCCATTTAAAAGGAACAGTCAAGAGTTAGAAGTGTTCAGTGAGAAACAATAGCACAGTGGCATTTATCAGGCAATGCTTGTAAGGAAAGACCCTGGTTTTCTTCTAGAGAGGGATTGTTGAAGATCTCTCCTTAGTGAGAACATGGAACAGGTGACAGCGTTCTTGGTGGTGACTGTCCCCCTTCCTGCTTATTTTTTTTCTAAAGAAGTTTAAAAAATATTTTACTCCCTCCCTCCTTCCCTCCCTCCCTTCCCACCCTAAGACAGGATATAAACACAGGTGATAAATAATTAAAATAAATTTAGGACAATACTTAGGCAGAAGAAGGGTGATCAAATTAAGAACAGGGTGGAGATGCATTTTTCAGTTAAAAAAATAACTATAATAGTATAATTAACTGCCCATCTTACCATTCACTGCTAAACCAGAATTGTAAAGAATTCTGGATTAACTAGAAATGAGTGATCTATAAGGACCTATTGATCAATGGCTCCCACGTGCTCTTCCTATCAGTGGGGGCAGCTAAATAAAGCTGGATAGATTTGGCACAGGACCAAAGATTTTATAGCTATTCTTATAATTAAACATAATTGAAGGCTATGTGTTGTTCCTGGCTCTTAATTCCAGCTTGTTTGGAGAAAAATAAGCCAGAGTTCCTTGTTTACATATAAAACTAAACAAAATATGGATAGGGCCATCTGGACTTGTTTAGATACTCCAACTGGCAGAAGGCAAATGAGAGAAACAGATCAGCACACTGCTTTCTCCTACCCAATTCCATTGTGAAGACTTTTGCGTTGTGCAGATTTTGTGCGTATTTATTATGTAAAATTGTGCCAAATAACATCTGGTGAAAACACCATTACTTGCATGCCTATTTTAAGTACATGAACTAGCCCCTTTTTTATATTTGACCACTTTAACTGCTGCCCTTGAAACCTAGCCAGATTCTCTTTATGGAGAGATGTTGCTGGTTGAAGTGGCTGCAGGTCAGATTCCAAAGAAGGAAGGAATGAAATCTGTCAAAATAAAAGCCACTGACAATGTTGTATTGAATAATTCTGGGTATCTACATAGAAAAGCCCCTTCCTTAATCAGCTGTGGAGGGCATGGGGAGCAGCAGGAGGAGTAAGCCATGGTGGAGATACCCACTACAGGTTACCTTTGCTGAGCAAGTTTTGTAGCCCTTCAAACACCCTCCCTCCCTCCTTACTATTGAGCAAGGTACCACCTATACCAGGGGTGTCAAACTGCCGGCCCGCGGGCCGGATGCGTCATGGCAAAACCACGCCCACCCCATTGCCAGCAATGGGAAAAAAGTCACGATATGTCATGACACATCACGTGATGTTGCGAGTTTGACACCCTTGACCTACACTATACCTGTGCATTTGTTTTTTCTTGCCTAAATGTAGAATCTTACTTTTTTCACCATTGAATTTCATTTTGTTAGATAGCTCCCAGTGTTCAAGTCTGTCAAGATTCTTCTGCATCTTAAGCCTATCTTCTGAAGTGTTGGCTATTCCTGCCAGCTTAGTGTCATCTGCAAATTTGATGAGTTCCCCATCTATCCCCTCATCCAAATCATTGATGAAGATGTTGGAGAGCACTGGGCCCAGAACAAAGCCCTGGGGCACCCTACTACACACTTCCCTCCATGTAGATGTAGTTCCATTGAGGACCACACGCTGAGTACGGCCAGTCAGCCAGCTACGAATCCATCTGGTGGTGATGCTGTCTAACCCACATTTTTCTATCTTATCAAATAGTAGGTTGTGGTCTACTTTATCAAACACCTTACTAAAGTCCAAGTAAATTATATCCACAGCATTCCTCTGATCCACTAATTTTGTCACCAGGTCAAAGAATGCAATAAGATTTGTCTGGCATGATCTGTTGTTAGCTTTTGGTAATGACTTTGTTTGCCTCTAGGTGTTCACTGATTCGTTGCTTGATTATCTTTTCCAGAATCTACCCAGGTATTGAGGTCAGGCTGATAGGTCTGTAGTTTCCTGGATCCATTTTTTTTCCTTTTTTGAAGATGGGAACTACATCAGCTCTTTTTCAGTCTTCTGGTAGTTACCCAGTGCTCCAGGATCTTTGAAAGATACAGTTCAGTGGTTCTGAGATCATCTGCCAGTTCCTTCAGAACCTTGGGGTGTAATCCATCTGGTCCTAGTGATTTGAACTCGTCTAGGGTGGACAGGTGCTCACTTACCATTTTCTTGCCTATCTTAACTTGTGTTTATAATCTGTTTTTTTACAGTACTGTTTTTGATAGGTTGGACTGTTTTTTCCCTTTTGTGTAAAGACAGATGCAAAAAACGAGTTAAATAGTTCTGCTTTCTCCCTGTTGCTTGTCACCTTCTTGCCATTTTCTCCCACTAATGAACCAATCATTTCCTTAACTTTTTTCTTTTTTCTTTTACATGTTGAAAGAAGCTTTTTTTTATTTTTGACTTTTGTTGTAAGCCTTAATTCATTTTGAGCCTTAGTTTTCCTCACTTCATCTTTGCAGGCTCAGGCTATTTGCTGATATTCTGCCTTAGTTATGTGCCCTTCTTTCCATTTTTTATGCTTGTCCTTTTTTTTTTTTTTTTTTTTTTTTTTTTTTTTTTTTTTTTTTTTTTTTTTTTTTTTT
>NW_015396632.1:20808-22525 GCF_001527695.2 Protobothrops mucrosquamatus
ATATGAAAAAAAGTTGCATCTGGATGACCACATCTCCAACACTTGGATTCATAATTCGGATAGATACGAGACATAGTTGAAGGATCCAAGTGCCATCTATAAAACATCTTATAAAAGTTTTCACGTAAATTTTGAGCTTGTGTAAACTTCACATTTCTCACCCAGATTAACTCCCAAGTGTCCATAGGTATTGTTTCTCTTATATTTTGAGCCCATTTAATCATACAGTCTTTAACTAATTCAGTTTCTAAGTCCAGTTCTAGTAAAACATTATATATCCTCTTGATATGAGCTTTGGCACCATCTCTTATTTGCTTCAAAAAAATCCCATCTTCCAGAGCAAAAGAAGTCTTTTTATCAATTCGCCATCTATCTTTAATTTGTCCATACAAAAGCCAAGAAAAATTTGGGTTGTTTTGCTTCAACTCATCCATTGATTTTAGGCACTATGCTTGTCCTTTTTGTCTTTCAGTTTATCAGAGAGTTCTTTATGCAGCCATGCTGGTTTCTTTTGAGAACTGTTATTTTTATTCTTCATTGGTATTGTGCTAGACTGGGCTTCTATAATCTCACTTTTCAAAATTTCCCAAGCTTCTTGAGTTGTTTTCCCCATGAAGATTCTCATCCATGGAATCCTTCCCAAGCTCTTTCTAAGTTTGTTGAAATTAGCTCTCTTGAAGTCCAAGACTCTAGTTTGACTGTGTTCTATTGCTTGTGCTTGCATAATGTTGAATTCCAATATTGCATGATCACTCTCCCGCAAGGTTCCTGTGGCTTCAATACCTTCTATCATTTCATCTCTGTTAGTGAGAATTAGGTCCAATATGGCTGATTCCCTAGTTCTCTTCTCTACTTTTTGGGAGACAAAGTTGTTTGCTAGGTTTGTCAGGAATCTGTTTGATCTTCCACTTGGTGCAGTTTGTCTCCCAGTTGATGTCAGGGTAATTAAAATCCCCATCTTGATGTGCTTCCTACATACCTTAGTTAGCTGACTAGCAAAAAGTTTATCTATTTCCTTTGTTTGGTTGGGTGGCCTATATAGTATACACCTATGGCAATGTCATTTCCCCCCCCCTTTTATATTGACCCAAATGCATGTTATTTGTATAACACTAGAAAACTATGCAGAGGATGTGTATACCTAACTTTGTATGTATTAATAATAGTAACAATTGTATTTGTTCAATGTTGAGAAAATGAAAACACTATGGGAAGAAGAAAGGATCAGGGGAAAAACACTGGAGTGTGTAGCATTGAATAGATTTATATTGAAGAATTTAAGATGCAATATTGAGTAACAAACGGACCTGGACATCACGTTGTTTACCAAGCACTTATGATTTGTAATAATAGAACATGAATACAACACATTTAAAAAAAAGTATAGATACTGAAATCAACAAAACAAGTTAACCGTGCTTGATTTAAGCTGCTTTAAGTTGAAAAAGGCTCCTCTGAGGCTGATGAAATCTGCACCCAGAGGGATATCAGCAAGGTGAGAAAAGGAATGTGTGCCCCTTACCTCTGTGCAATAATGTTTCTCCAGCCTTTGGCTCTCCTTCTGCTTCTGACACGTCAAGGAAACAATTGACACAATGGTATTGTTGCTCCCAGCAGTCTCCTGAGAAGTTGTCCAAGACAGAGAGGCTGTGGTGGAACTCAGCACCGTCACCACAACATCCTGAGGCTTTTCTGTCAGCCCTTCTATCAATTCTCC
>NW_015396633.1:0-1135 GCF_001527695.2 Protobothrops mucrosquamatus
GGAGAATACAGATAGTCCTCAGTTAGTGACCATTCAAAGTTACAATGGCACTGAAAAAAAGTTTTGACCGTTCTTCACACTCACCATTGGTGCATCCCTCCCCCCCATAGTCACCTGATTTCAATTTGGACAATTGGCAACTGGCTCCTATTTATGACGGTCGCAGTGTCCTCTTTTGAGACCTTCTGACACGCAAAGTAAATGGGGGAAGCCAGATTCACTTAACAACCGGGCAACTAACTTAACAACTGTGGAAAGAAAGGTCGTAAAATGGGGGGAAACTCACTTAACACGTTTCTCACCTAGCAACATGAATTTTGGGCTCAATTGTGGCCTTTTAAGTAGCTCAGCGTTGAAATCGGGGGGCGGGGGTTCTTTGTTTTCTTACAATTTCGTTACCCAAATCAGAAGTGGGGAACTATGGCGCTTTTATGACTTGTGGACTTCAACTCCCAGAATTCCTTGCTGGCTCAGGAATTCTGGGAATTGAAGTCCACAAGTCATAAAAGGGCCATTGTTTCCCACCCATGACCCAAAAGACTTGATGACATGCACAGAGGATGCTCTCCAGTTGGGTGACGAAACATCTGCGAGAGAAAAAAAACCAAGTTCAAAAGCGTCAAGGACCCCACTGTCCTCCTCCTCCTCCTTCTCCAAGTGATCATGTTCCCCAGTTGGGTCATGAAATGTCTGCGACAGGGAAAAAAACAAGTTTGAAGAAGAGCAAGGACTCCACAGTGCTCTTCCTCCTCCTTCTCCTCCTCCTCCTCCCTGCAACCGTCCCCCGCTCCCTTCTAGCAGCGATGATGTTCCCTAGTTGGGTCATGAAATGTCTTCAAGAAAACAACTGAGCGCAGAGAGCACCAAGGACCCCACAGTCCTCCTCCACCATCTCCTCCTCTCCGCAAACCCCTCTCTCTTCTAGCACTGATGACATTCCCTACTTGGGTCATGAAACGTCTGCAAGAAAACATCCAATCTTAGAGAGCACCGAGGACCCCATAGATGATGATTCTTCTTCTTCTTCTTCTTCTTCTTCTTCTTCTTCTTCTTCTTCTTCTTCTTCTTCTTCTTCTTCTTCTTCTTCTTCTTCTTCTTCTTCTTCTTCTTCTTCTTCTTCTTCTTCTTCTTCTTC
>NW_015396633.1:4423-8065 GCF_001527695.2 Protobothrops mucrosquamatus
AGGGGGACCTTGCGCCCCATTTGGGGGGAGGGGAGAGGGAGGGGGAATTTTATCCCTCTTTGGGGAGGGGGACCTTGCGCCCCATTTGGGGGGAGAGGGAGGGGGATCTTACCCCTCTTTGGGGATGGGAGGGGGACCATGGCCGCCCTTTGGGGGAGGAGAGAGGGAGGGGGCCCTTTTGCCCCACTTTTGGGGGGGGGGTCGCCCAGGGCCTTTCAAGCTCTCCTTTTCTCCTCCCAAGTCTCCCCCCCTCGCCACGGGGGGCCCTTGGAGGGTCTCAGCTGGTCATGTTGCAGAAGTGGGGGGCACTCCTTTGGGGGTGCATCCTTCCCGGGGTGCCCTTGGGGAAGGGTTGGGCAGGCAGAGACCCCCGCAGCTCTGCAGATCCCCCCCCCCACGCCGCTTCACACCTGCGGAGTCAAAGAAAGACCCTCGAGCAGGGGGGGGTCCCAAGGCAGAGGGGGCAGGAAGACTCTGCATAGGGGGTGAAATACCCCCCCACCCACCCATAGGCGACCTCGGACCCCATCAGAGCCCATCTGGCCACTCGAGAGAGCAAGATGGGTAGGCTGCCAGTGCAATAAATCAAAAAGGCAAGGATGCTCCTGACCATGCGCAGAGGGCTCTCCTTGCCAGGTGGGGGGGTCGGTCTTTAGAGGGTGTGAGATGGGCAGCCCCACAAAACAGACCCCAGGGCCACATATATATATATATATTTGCCCTTTGATGCATGCTTTTTTTTAATGTTTGGGCTATCTTTGTTATGTTTTTGTAAAAAAAAAATTTATTATTATTGAGTTGTTATTTTTACCTTAATTCTCTGCGTAAAACAAAAAAAACCATTCAGAAAGGAAAAAAAGAAAGAAAACGGACTAGAGAAACCATCTTCCCCTCTGAAAAGCATCTTTGTGTGTTTGTGTGTGTGGAGTAAGATACGTGCTGCTGATAAGGAAGTGGGAATCCGCTGCTGGTGCCACACCCTGGGTTTTTTTTTCCCTGCCTTCCCATAAGCAGAGCCGCTGGGCTTGGAAGTAATGTGATTTATCTTAATGAATGCATTCATCAAAGTTGCCTTTGATTTGATTTTATTTTTTTTCCTCTCTCTCTTTTTTGGAGACGTTGCTGAGCAGGAGGCACTGCGGTTGCTTCCGGTGAGGGCCCCGAATTGGTGCCCCCTTGGTGGTTTTTTGTATCTTGGGAAGGGACCTGTGAAGATGGTCTTGGGGTGACAGACAGTCCTCGACTTAACGACCGAGCCCAAAATTTCTGTCGCTAAGTAGAATGTTTTAATGTGGGTGAAAAGGTTCCTTCTCCGAGCTTGTGGGTATTCAACCCCTATGGCATATTTTAATGTGTATTAAAAATGGGGGGGGGGGAACCACAAAGGTCCCCTTTGAGCTTTCCCAATACAGGAAGTCCTCGGCTTATAACCACAAACGGGCCCCAAAATTTCTGTCGCTAAGTGAGGCATTTGTTGTGTGAGTTTTGCCCCTATTTTTACGATCTTTCTCGCTACCGCTAAGCGAATGACTGCAGTTGTTAAAGTTGCTGACACAGTTGTTAAGTGAATCCAGCTTCCCCCATTAAGCTTGCAGGTCAGAAGGTTGCAAAAGGGGATCACGTCACACACACACACACACACGGGACAGTGCAAGCGTCATAAATTCGAGCCAGTTGCCAAACGTCCGGATTTTGATAATGTGACCACAACGGTTGTGTGAAAATCGGTCGTAAGTCCCTTTTCTCCCTGCCGTTGTAACTTTGAATGGTCACTAAATGGACCGTTGTAAGTCGGGCCCGTCTCGGATAAACTCCCTCCGAAGTTCTTTCTCCTGGGCGGTGGGTCTCCCTGCCTGCGCGGGGTTGGACAGATGACCTTTGAGGTCCCTTCCAGCTCTGTGAATTAAGCCACTGGTCCGCTTAGCCCGAAGCCATGGCAACGAGGCAGGGGGTCTTTGGCAGCTCTGCAAGAGGGGTTGTTTTTTTTAACATTTGGAGGTGCCTGGGTCAAAAAAAATACTACTCGGATCCTGGCATCTTAGATAATCAATTTTGGTCTGCTCTGAAATCTTCTGTTAATAGACCTCTGGACTAGGCCATTTCAGACAAGCGACTGTCCAGTGATGGAGTATCCACAAGTTGTTCCACTGGTTAATTGTTCTCACTGTCAGGAAGTTTCTCCTTAGTTCCAGGTTGCTTCTCTCCTTGGTTAGTTTCCATCCGTTGCTTCTTGTCCTGCCTTCAGGCGCTTTGGAGAATAGCTTGACTCCTTCTTCTTTGGGGCAGCCCCTGAGATATTGGAAGACTGCTATCATGTCCCCCCTCGTCCTTCTCTTCATTAAACTAGACATACCCAATTCCAGCAACCGTTCCTTGCATGTTTTAGCCTCCAGTCCTCTAATCATCTTTGTTGCTCTTCTCTGCACTCTTTCTATCTGCCACTTTGGGGATGCCCAGCTCTGCAAGAGGGGATTTTTTTAAACATTTTGAGGTGGCTGGGTCAAAAAAATAACGGCAGTCCTTGACTTATGACAATTGCAACTAGAATTTGCATGGGTAAGCAAGGCAGTTAATTGTGCCTAATTTTATGACCATGGTTTTTGCCATGATTAAGTAAATCACACAGTCATTAAGTGAATCCAGCCCCCCCCCTTAACTTGGCTGAGAAGGTCGTAAATGGCAATTACATGACCCTGGAGTGCCGCAGCTCTTCCTGCACAAACCTACATGTTAATTATTGGCTACCGCAATTGAAAGGAACAATTAAATGCAACCCAGTGGAACATTTACACACAGTACAGCTGATGAATTCAACTTCCAATGCCGGCTCATCTCACCTGTGGGCTGCTTGCATTGCAAATCTGGTTTTAATTCATTTAACACACCTGAGGGCAGGTTAACCAGTAACGGATGGAAGCTCATCAAAGAGAAATCCAGTTTAGAACTAAGGAGAAATTTCCTGACAGTGAGAACAATTAACCAGTGGAACAACCTGCCTCCAGAAGTTGTGAATGCTCCACCACTGGAGGTTTTTAAGAAGAGAGTGGACAGCCATTTGTCCAGAATGTATAGAGTGAGAGTATCCAACCTTGGCAACTTTAAGACCTGTGGAAATAATAATAATAGTAATAGTAATAATAATAATAATAATAATAATAATAATAAAGTTGAAACGGACCCTGGAGGTCATCTAGTCCAACCCCCTGCTCAGGCAGCAAACCCTATACCATTTCGGACAAATGGCTGTCCAGTCTGTTCTTAAAAACTTTCAGTGTTGGAGCATTCACCGCTTCTGGAGGCAAGGAGTTCCACTGGTTAATTGCTTAGCAACCCCCTGCACATCTGTGATGCACTGACCGGCGTTAGAATTGGAAATGTTCTTGTGGTCATACAAGGCTGCCCTTTTCGTGGCAACAGGTAGCCCTTGACTCACAAAAGGTTCATTTGGGGTGGACTTCCATCAGTACGCTGACGATACGCAGCTGTACATTTCCACCCCGGGCCACCCCAACGATGCCCTTGACGTGATGGCCCGTTGCCTGGAGGCCGTACGGGTCTGGATGGGGAGAAACAGACTCAGGCTCAACCCTTCCAAGACCGAGTGGCTGTGGTTGCCGGCGCCTCGGCATAGTCAGCTGACGC
>NW_015396634.1:0-1483 GCF_001527695.2 Protobothrops mucrosquamatus
GATAGTTTAGTTTTCTGAGCCAGTACGTCCTATGTCAGTCAATGGCTTCGCTCGCGTCAAGACTGGAATCTGGGTCCAGGACGGGCGTGGCAACTTTGGCTGACTTAATCTGATTGGGCAGGAATACAGTCTACTACCCATGGGTGGATCCTCCATCTCCGTGCTGAGAAAAGGCGTTCAGGTAAGACAACGCCCCTTTTCCTTGAAGATGTCTCGCTTCCCATCCAAGAAGCTTCCTCAGCTCAGAGATGTCAGAGCTGTGGGGGCTTCCTGGATGGGAAGCGAGACATCTTCAAGGAAAACAAAGAAAATCCAGTTGCCTTTTGGAAAAATACCCTTGGAACATATTTTTCATAGTTTAAGAAAAATATGAAAAATATGCAAATGTCTGTCGCCATAGTCAATCTTTGCAAAGTGACTCTCATCACCATTCTTAATTTTTCCACATGAAGATGGTTTCCATTTCCACATAAAATTAGGAAATGGTAGTTATTTAAATAACAATAGGAAGCACTAAGTCGAATTAGATTTGAGGAAACTGAAAAATATGGTACTTGTCCAGATAGTGCTATAAAATTGCAAGTTCTATCTGGAAATTACTAAGCAAGCCTAGCTGACTGAATTAATTAGCTTGTTCAGCATGAGCAATGTGCTGCTTGGTAATTTACATGCTAAGGCTGTGCAGAACTTTGCAATTAAGGGGGGAAAAGATATTTTGGAGGATGTGCTCACATAGCAGCTGTCTGCAGCTTCTTAAAGTTGCAGCACAGTTCTGGGAAAAACATCTGGACATCTTGGCAGGTGCTATATAACATTGCTGCCTGATTTGATCGAATAAATGTTTCCTGAATTTTGTTTCCTGAATTTCCTGAATGAATTTTGTTTTTAGTAATTGGAATGTTTCAATATTTTTAAAATACAGATTATGATATCTCCATATCATAAATAATTATAGGAATTATAATTATAAGCATTCAGTTTTATTGTCTAATAATATTTATTGTTTTTGCACTTATTTTTATTTATTTAAACTGAGTTTCCCAGATTATTAATTATGTAAGAAACCATGGTTCTTAGTTTAGAACTGCAAACTATTAAAATAATTTCAGACTGTGGTTTAGTTTCTGATTGTACCAAAGCTGTTCTCCAGTACGGGAGATGGAGAATTCACATGTGGGTTTTCATTGGATGCCTGCTCTTGAGACCAAGTAGTCAAACTTGACACGCCCCCTCTTGCTGATCCAGTCTTTAACTTGGTCTCAGCTCTTGACGACGTGTCTGGTATGGCTCTCAGTCAATAGCAGGTTAGAAAACTTGAGTGAATTCTCCTTTCCCTTAAAAATCCCCTTCCAAACTTCCAGCTTTAATTTGGTTTTTCCCCTTTAAATTTCTTAGCACTGGGATCAGTGATAGAATAAATTTCCACCCTTGTGGGAGATAAGGGAGTGGGGGGGGAAATTTCCTCCGATCCTTCCATCTTCCC
>NW_015396634.1:5516-13580 GCF_001527695.2 Protobothrops mucrosquamatus
GTCAGACTATTGTTGGGGTCTGAGAGCCAACACCTCGTCCATCTTCAGTCACTTCGCCCTCGTTAAAGACTGGATCAGCAAGAGGGGGCGTGTCAAGTTTGACTACTTGGTCTCAAGAGCAGGCATCCAATGAAAACCCACATGTGAATTCTCCATCTCCGTACTGAGAAAAGGCGTTCAGGTAAGACAACGCCCCATCACTTATTTTTCTAAATCAACTTTATAGATATTTTATTATTTCTAGCTTAAATATAGGTTTTGGAGTAAGAGAATGACTGAGGAGGTATCACATGTACAAAAATGTGTTTCTATCTCAGCTTGTTATATTTTGTTTATATTTTGGCCTGCTTCAGCATTCATATTTGTGATATATTTGATCTTTAATAATAATATAGTATTGACAATGATTTATTTCTAATTTTTTAGTGAGAGAATTCCTATCTTATTTAGTGACCTAGTTTTAATATCGTAAAACTGTATAATCATTTTGCAGATGCGTTGATGCAGTTTTATCTCTTAAATATCAGCCTTTTCCTTGTTTTGACATTGCAGCATCTTAACTGCAAATGCTGAGGCTCAGCAAACTTAAATGCTCATAGAAAATGCAGTCTTGGTTGAGTTTTTGCATTTTTGTTGATATATAAACTTTAGGGTACTATTTTCATATATCTAAATGTATCATCTTGAATAAAGGTTAAGAATTGCAATTTTCTCAGCAGAACAGTCTTCAGGGCAATTTTTAATTTTTTTAATCTCACATAGTAGGGTACTATATTGGTATGCTTAGAAATTTTGGTTTCAATGGAATTGATTAGGACAGGGGACCCCAACTCCCAGTCCATGGACTGGCACCAGGCCACGACATGCCAGAAATCGAGCCACGCAAACAAGTGAAATCCCATCTGCGTTATGCAGGCAGCGCACACAACCAGATTTCCTCCAGTCTGTAGAAAAACTTCTCTCCATGGAACCAGTCTCTGGTGCCCAAAAGGTTGGGGGCCGCTGAACTAGGAGATGGAATAATATCTCATATATGGAACATAATACCGACATACATGCATATAGATATTGAGATGGTCACACATGTACTTTTGAAATCCTCTAGTTTTGGAAGATGGGGTTAATATTTCACATAATTATGAATTACTAGGATTGGTCCCAACATTATAGCTAACCCAACATTAAATGATTGTGAAGTTTCTAGAAGGTGGCTAAATTCTGTGCCATAGTAGTGGCAGTCAGAAGCTATTGGATCTAAATTAGATACAAGTACACTTAGCTCCTGCTGTGAATAAGTTGTTTTTTATTTTGGTACTTTCCATTTTAATATTGTTTCCTTTCTTGGGGGGGAGGGGATTACAAGTGTAAATTTATTAATTAAATAAATATTTTGATATGTCTACATACTTGATATGAAAAACCATTTAGTGCTACTGTAATATCATATTTAAACATATTAATGTTTAAATATGTTAATATTAGCTTTCAAAGTAGCTCACAAAAATGAACATACAGTATGTATGGTGCAAAGATAATTGTAAACCTTAAGAGTGGATGAAATAATATTATTTCATTTTCATTTCTTAGATTCTGAAGTTCAAACAAACATGCATACAGGTAGTCCACACCTTACAACCACAATTGAACCCAAAATTTCTGTTGCTAAGTGAGACATTTGTTAAGTAGGTTTTTCTTCATTTTATGACCTTTTCTTGCCAGAATTGTTAAGTGAATCACTGCAGTTGTTAAGTTAATAACAATTGTTAAATGAATCTAGTTTCCCCATTGACTTTTCTTGTCAGAAGGTTATGAAAAGTAATCACATCACCCTGGTACACTGCAACCATCATAAATATGAGTCAATTGCTAAGTATCCTAATGTTGATCACATGACCATGGGGATCCTGCAGTGGTCATATGAAAAAAGGTCATACGTCACTTTTTTCAATGCTGTTGTAACTTTGAACGGTCACTAAATGAATTGTAAGTCAAGGACTACCTGTATTTGAATTTGAATTTAATTATGAAACATTATATATCTCTGCGTAGTGAAGTCCTTGCTTCTCCAAGCTCCAGTTCTAATTAAACCACACATAGAAACATTGGCCTGGATTTAAAAAAAGTCTTAGATATGTTACAAGACTGAAATACCATATATCCAGCTATTCAGTTAAAACTATAAAAAAATGGGCTGACAGCTGCTTCACTTTTAAGTAAGATGAAAATTAAGACTGAGTTTATTGCAAAATTCCTCCTAAGACAAAATAATTTGAATTTGTTCTTTTGGAGCAGCATTTTCATTTCTTCTACTTAAATTCAGAAATAATGAGAATGGCATAACTGACATTCTTTGGTATTTGTCTATCATGAACAATGTAAGCAAAAAAGTAGTTTTTTATATTTATTGAGCATGGTAGTAAAAGTTGCATTTTGCTTTGCTACAAGAAGGAATGTCAAAGCAGTTACCAATTTATAAATTTTCTTCGTAGAGTCCCCCCTCCCTTATAGCTATGTGATTGTTATTTGAGTAAAGCAAGGTATTACAGGGAAGGGGAAGGAGGGCAAGGGTACTGATAAGGAATCTTTATGCCAAAGTCTCTTCCCCCCCCAATCATCTGGTTATATGTACACAAGAAGGATTTGAGCCTTTGGCTGAGTCCAGAATTGACCCAATTACTAAACTTCTCTGATAGCAACTTTCTTTATCAGCGATATTTGCCATTATTTGCTATCTGATTTTTTTTTCAGTGGGGAAGCTAATAATTGAACCTGGAACTTTCTTCATATGGAATACATGCTATCTTACAAAATGCTTTGGGAAAACACACTAGAGTTTTTTGTATCCAGTGGAACTCTTGGGAAGAACTTCTTCATGGCTTGAGAGGGCAACCACTTAATAAGTGATAGCTTGTTTGTTGTTTGCCTCTCATTCGTTTTGGACAACATTTAGGTGTCCTTTTACTGCTTTTTGTCTTTTTTATAGAACTTCCAAGAGCAGCTTTCAGGATCTTAAGCAACATGACATTCCTTTTTGTGAGTTTGTCATACACAGCTGAATGTGCCATTGTTACTGCTTTTATTACCTTTATTCCCAAGTTCATTGAGTCACAGTTTGGCATCCCAGCTTCCAATGCCAGCATCTACACTGGTAAGATATTGCTGTAAATAAATCTTTTAAGGATTATGTTCCTCAATTCAAAAAAACAAAGTTAATGGAAAATAATCAGGATTCTTTTCTTAATTGTTATAAATATGCAGATTCTCTGCCTTAACACTTATCACTTTATATTTGCTGTTTATATCATGTGGATTAGCAACATAGGATTGGTGGCACTATGATGTTTTGGTTTTCCACCAAACAGCTTCTTCATCAACCCACACCATTAACAGTAACAAATTAAAATGGTATCATTTTTGCAAAATTTGATGATTCTAGTATGAGATTGTCTGAGATTTGTTCTTATGAGATTTACAAATAACTGATAGAGCTACTGATCTGTGCTTTAATGGATGAGATTCATCAATAGCGGGGGGGAAATTCTGACATTACTAACATTCTTTAATTGTTTGCTCTTATACTACGAATTAAAAGTTATGTTTTTTAATCATCATTCTTCTCTTTGAAGTGTTGCATGGATTTTATTTATCACTAAAATGTACATATATGAATGATCCCTCTACAATCATAACATTTTTATTGCTCTGTATTTTTATTTTCTTTCTTTGAATATTTAGTATATATTTAAATAATATTTTGAATATACTTTAGGATGTTTTTATTCTTGTAATTGCCAGGTGTCCTTGATGATTATGTCAGTACACAAAATAAATAAATTAAGTGTTGCCAAACCGGCTGAGATCAGAAATCTATTTTAGCAACAGCTAATCCGATATCTGGTGCAGTTGCAACTGAGGCTGCCCATACTATTTAACATGATGTAGCCCTTCAGTTGGAGATTTTCAATATCTGTTATCATGTAGTAGCAAATCATATGCCTTATGCTTGTTCTATTTTCAGCCAAGAAGCTTACAAAACCACAAAATTTAAAATGCGTATACATAATTTGATTCACATAAGTAAATTAAAAAAGATTCATGCAGATAACATCTTGACAAGACTACTAGTCAATCATCAAAGAGACAAATTTAGTGTGTTTATTACCAAAGAACTTTAGTAGAATTGTCAGTAATATTTTAATAACTAATTACATGTGTTTTTTAGATCACTTGTGTTATTTAAATCAGGGACCGTCAGGGACCGGTTCAAATGGAGAAAGATTTTTCCACGGACTGGAGAGGTTGTGGTTTTACATGCTGCCTGCATCCCACGGATGGGGCTTCACTTGTTTTCATAGCCCGGATGCTGGCATGCCACGGACCGGTGCCTGTCCATGGACCAGAGATTGGGGACCTCTGATTTAAATAATGAAATAATGAAATGGCAAAAAATAAGCTCATTAGTTCTTACAACCCATAACTTTCAATATTAATCTTTTTTTGAATAATCTGATTATGGAGTTGTATCCTGGAAGCTAAACTTTCTTAAGGCATTTTGGTTTTATGATTATAAATAATCTGTCATCTCTTGGTTTGAGGTAGCTTGGTTCAGTATACTTGCCATTAAATAAATTTGTTGTTCCTGAATAGTAGTCCTGAATAATATTGATACTTAGTATAATAGTATGATTATTTCAAATGTATTTCGTTTTTTTTAAAAAAATCAAATAGACTTATAATTTATTGATTGAAAATGCATAAACAAGTTTGGAAATAGTTAGGTTTACTTTTACTTAGGAATATAAAATTGGGCTGTTTAATTTGTTCTTAAACAATAACACACAATTTAAAAAGCTTTTAAAATAAGATTAATATAGGCTGAATCAGTTATTAAGGAGAAAAAAAATGGGAAAAAACCTTAACACTCTTTGTCTAAGATGATCACACTAATTTGAAGCCTTCTGATTTTCTGTGCAACGTGTTCAGATATTAAGTGGCCACAAGCAACACTTCTGTGAAAATATATATTAGTGTGTGTCAAAATGCATAAAGACATACAGCCTAATTACAATAGGTTTTAGAAGCCAATCCTATGTGTATTTACCAAGAAATGAATTCTCTTTATTCTGTACTAAATACGATAAGGATTGTATTTACATGTATGAGAAGCCATGAGAAAGGAATTTTTATAAAATACCGTAGTTCTCTATGTGAATAATTTTGACAAATCAGTGGGAAGCAGGAATCTGTTCACTGAAAACTGGTTTTGCTTTAGGGTGCTTTATGCAGTAACTAAGCATGTGCTTCAGTTTCAAATTTTCTTTTGAGCAAAAAACAGCATAACTGAAATACTATTTTTAGAAAGCTTTGCCTTGCAGTTCATACAAATTATTAGTTACATAATTTTGATAAGATATTTAAAAATCTTAATAAAAGTTCAGCTTGGTTTTAGTTTGGTTATTAAAAATCATAAATAGTGGACTTTTGATTTCTAGGCCTTTCATTCTAAAAAAAAAGATTCATATAACTGGTAAATATTCTATTGTCATTTTTCCTAACCATAAAGGGGGGAGATATTGACTTCTTTCCCCAGATCGCCCAATGTGTTTTCTTGCAAGACCTGGGGAAGATGGTCTTATGTGGCCAGCAGTGGCCGTGTGAAAAGCCAGGGCAGGCATGCCTTATCAGCAGGGGCCTTGGAGGGCAGGGTGGCAAGAGCAACAATGGCTGGAAGTGGGCTGGGCTTACTTCCTGCAACGAGAAGAAGCCCCTTTGTACTGCTTGACCATGCTTGGGTTGGAGCTAGGCTTCTGAGCTTCCTGAGGAGACTGTGCCTTCAAGCTGTGCTGCAGCTCAGGGGCTTCGTTCATTCCCAACATCACAGCATACCAAGAAGTCCTAAGTTGCAGCCTATTCTTTCTCCAGCCTCCCTGTGCTCACATGTGCATGCTCATGTTCCACACTCTCTTTCTCTTCCTCCCTGAGCTCATGCCGCATTGCATTGGACCAATCTAGGGCCTCCTCCATCCCTGTGCAACATCTGCTTTTCCTACCTGGGATTCCTCCCTCTTCACTTCCCTCCCAGCCACAGGGGAGTTATGATGACAGTGGGAAGCGCTGGGATTGCTGTTGCTAAGTGATGTGGTCATGTGACATTACGCTTTATGACTATTGCTTAGCAACAGAAATTCCAGTCCCAATTATGGTCTTAAATTGAGGATTATAATTTCTCAGGCTTTAAAATCCCAAAATTAATAGATTTCCCTTTTTATATTGCTCACCCATCAAATAAACCTTCAAAACAAAAACAACCCCAATTCCAAACCCAATATTCCTAGCATAAAAAAAAATCATAATCCCATAAAATCTCTAAAATGCTATATTAACTGTTGTTGTTATTGTTATTCGTCCATCGATTTCGATGAAGACCTTGACATCTTGTGGATTGTGGGCCATCAACGATGTGTCCGTAGATGGCTGATTAGACCGATGTTAGCACGGAATGTTCTGCCACATACTGAACAGAGAAATGTGGACACTGTTGCTTCAGCATTTGCAGCTCTATATAAATAAAGGACATAAGGCAATATAGCCCTACATTTTATTCTTTTTCATTTCATGATTTTCATAATACTGGGAGCTTATTCCTTTCCAGCTAATATAAAACTAAAGCAGTATTTTATCCTTCTTTAAAGATCTTTGTTTAGAGTTTCTTCTGATTCTAGAGAAATCATGAGGCTTTTTGCTAATTTTTTATATGAAGCGGATAAGAAAACACTTCTCACTCCCATTTATGTTCTAAAAAACTCAACCTTCCACAAATAAAAAATGGAAAAAATTGACACTGCATTTTCTGGTGATGCAGCCTTTGACTCTTTGAAGGACTGAAAGACCAAATTATAGCATTGAACCTTCTCAAACCTTGTTCACTGATGTTAATGCCATCTCTAATTGAGGCAAGGATCAATTTTTCCAGGTTGATATACCATCTTCTACCATATCTAAGGGAGAAGACTCTCTTATTTCCTCAATGCTAGATTTATAGACATAATAATTTTACAATCTTTTTTGTGGCAGTCATTAAGAGAACCAGTGGTTTGCTATGGATGTAGTTTTGTCGAAAACCAGAAGCAACTCTTAAACCCACATGTGATTGTGAGATGTTGCAATGGCTGTAAATGTGATCGTGTTGAGCGCCCAAAGTTCAGTCACATGTCTGTGGAATGGCCCAACCTCAAAAATTTGAATCTGGGTCATAAGTCCCCTTTTTCGCTTCCATCGTAACGTGATTGATTGTAAGCTGAGGAATACTTGTTCATCCTGTTCTGAATTCATAAATACGTATCATCATACAAGTGACATTGCCAATTAGGTTAAGCTCTAAAGAGACACTTTTCAGTAGTGGTTTATTACATATGAAATGGTGTTATAATAAGCAATGGCATTGTACTTTCTTTGGCCTTTTAAACTTAATTCTAATTTGTAATTTCAGTGCAACTCGTTATCTCTGAGATTTTTTCCCCTAATTTCTATTCTAAATTAACATTGCTACACTTTTTTAACCTCTTCATTTTTGTTGTACATTGATTTTTTAAAAAAAATTATGCTCACCTTATTAGCTGCCTCTTAAGTTGTTCCACAAATAATCCATTTTCATTTTCTAATTATTTAGCACTGAATAACTCTTTGCTAACAGAATGAATGACATTTATCTATTTCATAAGCTAACTTGGGGGATTCAATTGATCTTCAAGGTAGGATTATAAATATTGTTAATATAAAAAATGTAGAGAGTTGGCATATTTCTCTTATAGAAAAGATATTTCCATACTATACATTTTAACACAACAAATGTTTTAACTTTCCCTCTTTTCTTTTTTCTTTTTAACCAGGTGTGATTATTGTTCCAAGTGCTGGTGTTGGTATTGTCCTAGGAGGTTACATTATAAAAAAACTGAAACTTGGTGCAAGAGAATCTGCAAAACTAGCAATGATTTGCAGTGGAGTATCTCTGTTATGCTTTTCAACGCTCTTCATAGTTGGATGTGAAAGTATTAATCTAGGAGG
>NW_015396635.1:0-8061 GCF_001527695.2 Protobothrops mucrosquamatus
GGCAGGAACAGCTGGGTCCATTAACACGTAGCAGGAGCCGGATGCAGGCGATCAACGCTATATAAGGGTTTCTTCCAGACTGCTGTTTTAACGCCCTGATGATGTCAGATGGTTCTGACGAAAGCTTGGCTCATTAAATCTTTTTAAAAATTTTAAAATTTTATTCCTCTTGGTGCTCGGCTTTTATTTGCTTTTTATTGTGACTACACCCAAGAGTCGGATTTTTAGTATAATTAATTCTCATATATATATATATATATACTGCTAATAACATTAAAACTAAAAACGTGACTCCTGGGTGTAATCATCTTCAAATCAATAAACTGTGAGCACCAGGAGTATGCTAAACTAAAAAAGTTTAATAACACAAATACACACCAAGCTTTCGTCGGAATCCTTCTGACATCGTCAGGGCTAAATGCCAGTCCATGGGAGAGTCCCTTTATAGGTAACACGTCGTCTGCGCCCGGCTCCTGGATCTTGTCACCGGTCCCAACTGATTGGGCTGCGCCTTAATTATAGCCTTCGCGCCAGTGACTAATCTTTTCTTGCCTCCCTTGCCTACTTGTGTGATGCTGCTAACTATCCCTGCCTGTGGCCTTGGGTCCGGTAAGCTCCCTCCCCCCCTTTTTTGGTCACTCAAACTCTCCGTGCTCCTCAATTCCTCCCCCTTCTCACCCTCCTTCCTTCCCTGCATTGGTGGCCTTGCTACACCCTGTTCCTTGCCCCCCTCCTCTTTTCCACACCCCTCACCTACAGGCCAGTTGTCATCTCTCGTTCCATGGGGCCACTTTACCACCCTCTCAACCTCTCCCTTGACTTCCATCCTCCTCTCTTCTACGTCCTCACGGCTCTCACTTCTCATGTTGTTGTCCCGTGCCTCCTCCATTTCTTCCCTCCCCCTATCTCTGGTGCCTGCCATCCCTGTGCTGACACCGCCCTCACCCCCGCCCTTTACCGCAACGTATTCCCTATCCCCTTCCCCTCTTCCCTGCTCCTCATTTACCCCCCCCCGTTGTTATCCCTTACTCCAATGGGCCGCCTCTCCCCCCTCTTGTACCCTCGCCTTGCCTCCGTCCTCCGCTCTTCCACATTCACACCCCCCTCGCTCATTCGGATGTTATCCCGCGTCTCTTCTACCTCCTTCCTCCCTCCGTCTCCGGTACTCACACCCTCCGTATAAGCACGGGCGACCACGCCACCTTCATCATCCTTTCCACGAGCCTCTCCTACACTCCTATTTCAATGGGGTTGCCCCAATCCCCCCCTTTCCCTTTCCTCCACTCGATCATCCCCGTGGTTACTCGCCCAGTCGGGCACCCCCATAGCTGTTAGTCGATCCTTCCCACCGCTACCAGCCCATCCAGCCCTAACTTTCCTCCTCCCCCCACTTTCGATGTTCCCTGTCTCCATATCCTCTCCAGACTTCCGACTGCCGTTCTGTTGCTCTCATTGGTGCAGGCGGTTCGTTATCGAGTGATGAGCCAGTCCGGTCCCCCTCCTGTCCCTTAGATACCTCCGGGTCACTGTTGCTCCTAGCCAGCCCCTCCCCTCGCCCTCAGCCTCCTCATGCCCCCGCCTCTCATCCTCTGCCTGGGCGCCCCAAAAACTGTCCGTATGGCAAACCAGAGTCCCTCTCGGGGATGCTCCACCTCTCTGGCTCCCCAGGGGGTGTGACGAGGTCTCCAACGCGTCAGCCACTGTTCTTCCATCCACCTGCGTCCTCCTCATTTCTTGGGTGGGGGGGTCTCTAGATCGCTGGTCGTTCTTCGTTTGGGTGCCCATGTGTGACCCAGCCTTTCCCGGTCGTTCCGGGAGGCCTGGGGGGCTCTTTAGTTCGCCGGCCACCCCTCTTCCATCTCGCTGCGGCTCTCTTTCCTCCCGGGAGTGCACAGGTGCGCCCAGGGCGGGGGGGGTTTTTCACCCGTTGGTCGTCTCCCACCTGGTTGTCCGTAGTGCGTTTTTGCCGCGGGAGGTTTGTCCCCTCTGTGACCACCTCTGCGGGGGTATGCCGCACGGTCCCCTGCCCCCTGTGCCGGGGCGGGGGATCACCCGTGCTCCACGCCCTTAAAGTTAGATGCGCCGGACATAAATCGATGTGCCGGTTAATGGAGTCACTATCCGAGAGCCAGGCCTCTTTAAGTAGCCGGCCCCCTTTCGTGTTGTCGCTGGCGAGCACTCGCACGTTGTTAAAATTGAAGCAATGCCCAGATTCTGCCATGTGCATCCAAACCTGGGAGCGCTGCTCACCCCTTTTTATGGCCAGCTTGTGTTCATGGACCCTGGTCTTCACTCTTTTAGAGGTCTCCCCCACGTAGTTGCCGGGACAATCTTTACAATTAATCCTATACACAACCGCTGACTTCTCTGTGTTGGGGAGTGGGTCCTTGGGCCGCAAGGACCCACTTGTGGACTTCAACCCCCAGAATTCCTGAGTCAGCATGGCTGGTTCAGGAATTCTGGGTATTGAAGTCCACAAGTCATAAAAAAGCCAAGGTTGCCTACCCCTGCTCTAGACAACAGATTTCCTGCTGTTTTGCTGGCAATTGTGGCTGGCATCTTCAGAAGTATATAGAGCAGTGGTGGCGAACCTATGGCACGTGTGCCAGAGGCGGCACTCAGAGCCCTCTCTGTGGGCACACGTGCCGTCTCCCCAGCCCCGCCTCCCCCCGCAGCCCCTTCCTCACCAGCAGCCCCCCTGGAGGACAGTCGCCCCTGGGTGTGGCCCACGCAGAGCAGCGCAGCCAAGCACATGGCAGCCAGACAGCAGGGACAAGATTTTGCCCTTGCGCCCCGTCGCGCACAGATGATGCTGCGTGGCACGGGTGGAGGGCGTGGCCACCATGGCGCTGCAGGGCTGCCTGGGAGATCTGTTACAGCAGGCCCTGGAGGCGGTGAGTGGCCCTGCGGGCAGGCAGGGGCAGAGCGGGCGGTGGGGTTTTTTGGGGGGCACTCGGCCTCTAAAAGGTTTGCCATCACTGATATAGACCATAGTCACTAAACCCTGAAGCTCAACACTGTCCAATTGCTGATATCAGTTATTTCTGTATGGATGTTGCTTGTCTAGGGATAACATTTGCAGACTCAGAATCAGAAATCCAGGAAAAACAGCTTGCAGACTGAATGTGTGGACTAGCCATTTAAAAGAATTCATCTGAGATACTACAGAGAAGTGTATTTATGCCTCAAGTTGCTGCCTGATGACATTCAAGTGACATAGGTGACTGAAATCGTGTAATTATTGCTGAGTGAAACAAGCTATAGCTTTCCATTGTGTGGCAAACCACACCAGCGTGAAAAAGTGTGAAAAAGAGTAAGCAAAGGATTTGTGTGTTCAATCAAGAACTTTTAGAAGATGTAATGTGTGACTGATATTGTATTTGTAAGTATTTTTATTTTTCTTCAAATAAATTTCCTGAGGTGTATGTCTGAAAATGAATCTACCTTGGATTGCTCTTGGCCCACTGTTACTTATAAGTCTGAGTTATGCAGAGGCTGATGTGCAATCAAGCACATCCCTTTACTCCTCTTTTTCATCTCTCCCCACCACATTGTCATCTACGCCGCCAATGTCCTCTGAATCCACACAAGACCCCAAATCTCTCCTGCACCCCAGACCGGTCACCATATCTCCACTCAATTCATCCCTGCCTCAGCAGAACCAGACTCAACCCTCGGTCTCCACCGCCCAGACTGAGAATACTGAATTGATCCAGGAAGAAGAGGATAGTCCTTTTGGGTTTTCTGACCAAAACATGGACGATCCTATAAGAAATTATGAGTGGGAGGCTGCAGCTAGGCGTGCGGATATGGTGCTGAACATGACTGAGATGTTTCAAGAAGAGGAGAGGGCTTGTTTCAATCTTACCAGGCTGAACATGGAAGATTCTGGAAAAAATCAGCCTGTACCTCGGGGCGTGGCAATGGCGCTGCTGAAACCACAAGGTGAAGGGCAATTGGGAAGGAGGTTCCTTGGGGGAAATCTCATTTTTGTTCAGTTGAATCTGGGATTCTTGAATAGTCCAGATTTAGCTTATCCATAATACAGAGAGAGCTTGAACGTTTAGAATTCAACTCCCAGAATTCCTGAGTCAGCATGGTTGGCTCAGGAATTCTGTGAGTAGAAGTCCGCAAGATAAAATGGCCATAGTTGCGGATCTCTGGTTTAGAAGATGGTCCAGCCTAAAAATAAGAATTCAGTATCACTTTTCCTTCTCATAATCCACAGTAGCTTGCATCACGATGTGTACTCAGCACACTCTCTGGCTATAAACCCAGGTTAATAAAATAGGATTGCTCTAAAGACCACTATGCCCAAAGCAATCACATCATACCTTCAGCCAACATAGGGGAGCAACAGCTGGGTTCCTTAACATGTTGAAGCATTACAGGTAGTCCTCGACTTACAACAGTTCATTTAGTGACCATTCAAAGTTACAACGGCACCGACAAAAGGGACTTACGACTGTTTTTCACACAACCATTTCAGCATCCCTTGGTCACGTGATTAAAATTAAGCTGGTTCATACCTTGTTTCCCCAAAAAGTATACTTGTTTTGCCTCCAAAAGAGGCACCAGGTCTTATTTTGGGGGGACGTCTTACCCGTTTACCTTAGGACCGCCGCAGCCACGCCTCCCATGCCCCAACACCTATTGCACTGCTGCCTGAGTTCTTCTGTGATCGCTTGCGGCCATACCATGCGGCGCATCGCGAGCGGCAGCACCGGCGCAATTGACACGAGCCTGTTGTGGCTCCGTCCTGTGGGTCCCTATCATCGGAGGAGGAAGGCTCTGAACATGAAGGAGAGGAGATGGCCAGGCCTCCCGCTCCAGGACCTTCCCCTCTGGTGCGGCCTTCGGTGTCTTCCGACGGAGAGGAGATTGGCCAGGAGCCAGGTGTTTCTGGGATCGGCCAGGAGCCAGGTGCTTCTGGGATTGGCCAGGAGCCAGGTGTGTCGGACTCTGAGGAGGATACATCTTGGCTGGATCCACGCCAGCGTCGGAGGGACAAACATGCGCAGCAGCTAAAACGTCGTGCCAGAGATTTCAGCTGAGTCACTGGGCCACACCCCACAGGCTATATAAGCAAGGGGTGTGCCGTTTGCAACTCTTGTGATGAACAATACTGAATCTTCTGTTGTAGCACTTCGGAATTATCCTGGACTTTGATTTGTATTTGTACTGTGAGTTATCAGTAAAGGTCTTGGCAGGCAGCCACGGAGTTGCTGCCAAGTGTTTGTGTTTTTGGCAGTGCTGAGCAGTCTTTTAACCCTCGGCTGACTGGTTGGGGTGTGTGAGTCGGACGGGGGACAGAACATCTTGTTCGTCACCAGACATAACCATCGTTAACCCACGATGGACCAACAGCAGCAGCAGCAGATTCAACAGCTGATGGATGCCAATCAGCTATTGCAACAGCAAGTAGGCCAGTTAACGGCTCAACTCGCTTTGGCTAATGCTCCTGCTGCTCCTCCCCCCCCTCCTCCTCCTCCTCCTCCACGTTCAAGATGCCCCGTGAATGTGCCAGAAAGATTTTCTGGGCAGACGGAGCTGTTCCCGGCCTTCATGGGACAATGCCAACTCTTTATGGCGATGAGGCCGGAGGATTTTCCGGATGATCGGGCTCGGGTGGCGTTTGTGATCAGCTACCTTTCTGGCTCTGCCGCCCAATGGGCCACGCCCCTGTTGTTGCAAAACAGTCCGTTACTCCTGGACTATCAGGGCTTTTTGCAACACCTGCGCGTCATGTACGAAAACCCCCTTCGCGTGCAGACGGCAGCGAGGCGCATTAAGGACCTCCGCCAAGGGAAGCGCGCCTTGCAGGACTATATCGCTGAGTTCCGCCTTCTCGGCCAGGACTCAGCCTGGAATGAGGCGGCATTGATGGATGCCTTCCAGGACGGCCTCTCCAATGACCTGCAAGATGAGTTGGTACGAATGGAGGTGCCTCAGACCCTTGACGCTCTGGTGCTTCAGTGCCTGCGTATCGATGCCCGCCTTCAACGGCGACGGCCTCGTCGATCCCTGCCGGAACCACTGCCAGCGGCGGCACCCCCGCGTTGCGCACCGACAGTACCCCAGACCGCCTCACGCTTTGTGGCAACGGGTGAGGAGCCCATGGAGCTCAGAGCAGCGAGACCTCACCTGACGGCCCAGGAGCGGATGCGGCGACGCCAAGGGGGATTGTGCCTCTATTGCGGTGAGGCTGGACATTTTGCCGCCTCGTGTCCCAGGAAGCAGAGTGGGACGCTCAAGCCTGTTCCGGAGTCTCGGCGTGATCAGCCGGGAAACGGGCCAGGCCTGGTCTAGGGGAAACCCTGGTTCAGGCACGTAGTCATGCCCCACCGGAGTCGGCGGCTGTGGACTATGAGCCCCCTCGGCACCTGATTCTGGACACCCGGGTGTTGTTGGCCAACCGGACGGAGGGGCTTCCAGCACATGCACTGGTTGACTCGGGGGCCATGTCGAACTTTATGGACCAGGCCTTTGTGGCCCATTTTAAGGTCCCCTTGCTTCCAGTGGACCCTCCGTTGAGGGTCGAGACTATTGATGGGCGGGAGCTCGTGGCGGGGCCCATCCAATTCGCTACCCAGCCTTTGTGCCTCGCCATTGGGGCCCACGAGGAGGCGATTCAGTTTTATGTGACGGCGGACCTTCATTTTCCCTTGGTCCTGGGGATGGCCTGGCTTCGGGCTCACGATCCTCAGGTGGCATGGTCGAGAAATGCCATCTCGTTCCCGAGCCTGCAGTGTGTCGATCACCACCGCCACACCTGTGCCGGCCAGGACGTCTCCACCCCAGCCGTCTCCTTGCCTCCTGAGCTGACGTCCTTCGCCGATGTGTTCAGCGAAAAGGAGGCGGACCGATTACCCCCGCATCGACCCTACAACTGCCCGGTGGATCTGCTGCCCAACGCGCCACTGCCCGCGGGCCGCCTGTATTCCATGTCGGAACCCGAGTTGGCCGCCCTACGGGATTTTCTGGAGCAGAACTTGGCCCGTGGGTTTATCCGGCCTTCGTCCTCCCCACTCTCGGCCCCGGTCCTTTTCATGAAGAAGACGGGGGACCTACGCCTGTGCTGCGATTACCGGCGCTTGAATGCCATCACAGTGCGGAATCGCTACCCCCTGCCGCTCATCCCAGAGCTGATGGAGAGGTTGCGGGAGGCCTCGATCTTCACCAAGCTCGATCTCCGAGGGGCCTACAACCTGGTGCGCGTGTGTAAGGGGGACGAGTGGAAGACGGCGTTTGGCACCCGATACGGCCACTTTGAGTACACCGTCATGCCGTTCGGGTTGACCAATGCCCCCGCGGTCTTCCAGCACCTGATGAACGACGTGTTCCGGGACATGTTGGACCGGTTCGTGGTGATCTACCTGGATGACATTTTAATCTATTCCCAGAACCAGGAGAGCCACCTTCAGCATGTCCGCCAGGTCCTGCAGCGCCTGTGGGAGAATCAACTCTATGCGAAGTTGGAGAAATGTTACTTCTTCCAGACTTCCATAGAGTTCCTCGGGCACATCATCACATCCGAGGGCATCGCGATGGACCCGCGCAAGGTGGAGGCCTTGCGCAGTTGGGAACCCCGTCAGGTGAAGGACATCCAGCGTCTACTGGGGTTCGCCAACTACTACCGGACCTTCATCCCGGGCTTCGCCACTCTGACCTTGCCGCTGACCCAACTCCTTCGGAAGAAGGTCCCGTTCCAGTGGGGGCCCCCGCAGCAGCAGGCCTTCGAGGTCCTCAAGCGGGCCTTCGTCACGGAGCCGGTCCTCAGGCATCCCAATCCACACCGTCCGTTCGTGGTCGAGACGGATGCGTCCAACGTGGCGATTGGAGCGGTTCTGCTACAGGCCCCAGTGGATGGTGGCACTCTTTTTCCCTGCGCTTATTACTCCCGGAAACTCAATCCTTCCGAGCGCAACTACACCATCTGGGAAAAGGAGTTGCTGGCTATCAAGGCCGCGTTCGAGGCTTGGCGGCATCACCTTGAGGGGGCCCGATACCAGGTGGAGGTGCGGACGGACCATCGGAACTTAGAGCACCTCACCACGGCCA
>NW_015396636.1:0-1425 GCF_001527695.2 Protobothrops mucrosquamatus
ATCTTAAAGTTGTCAAGGTTGAGAAACATTGGTATACGGAACATAAAGCCCCATCAGCATATGCCCCTCTGCTCTCCCACCTCAGATGGACCCAACTCTACTGGCCTTTCTGACAGCCAGAATTCTTGGTTTTCTCCCCCCTCCCCGCCCCCAAGCACTGGGTGGGTGAGACCATAGGACAGTGATGGCGAACCTTTTAGAGACCGAGTACCCAAATTGCAACCCCAAACCCACTTATGCATCGTCGAGTGCCGGGCGGGTGTGGCCCATTGGCTCAATTTCAACTTTGCAAGATCTTTTTTTTCTCTCGCAAGATGTTGAAATTGACTGATTGAACTTTTTTTTTTTTTTTTTGCACACAGTGGCGGAGGCCTAAAGTGAAAAGGTTTTATAAAACCCAGCTGAAGGCCTAGGACTGGGGCGACGGCGTGCGTGCCCACAGAGAGGGCTCTGAGTGCCGCCTCTGGCATGTGTGCCATAGGTTTGCCACCACTGCCATAGGATAAAGCCTTCTGCAATGAACAACTGCTGACTGGACTATGATAGTTGGTTTCAGTCTACCATTAAGTTATTCTGTTCTTTGGCTGTGGATGTTACTAGTATTTTATTTTTAGTTCTGTTTTTGTGATGCTTGTATACAATTGTAAATTGCTGAAAGAGTACAGTAGTGCTTTAAAAGATCAAAATGACTACAAGGGTTTGTTGAGGAATGATGTGTGCAAATGTTCCAGAATTTTGCAAGTCCTATAACTTGCACTCATCTTAAAGCAGGATTGGGTGGTTGAAGAATGTAGACTGTTGGACTAAGACCAGAGAGAGATGGGTTCAAATCCTCATTCCATCATAATGATTATACTTAATGTAAGGCCTAACCTAATTTTTGGGAATTTGAAGTGCAAATATATTGAATCTGGAAAAATGTGAAAGCAATCTAAGTAAAACAATAGATTATTAATCTGGCTTCACGAGGCTCAATCATATCAGTTACATGTATAATAGATGTATTGGTACATCATACTCCCCTTTAGTTTTAATTATGATTTTTAAATGGGATTTTTTTGTGCAAATCAAGTCAGTCTTGATTACTTTATGGTTGGATATATGTGCAAATGGGTGAGTTAATTAAGATAATCAAACAACGAATCAGCGAACACCTAGAGGCAAACAAAGTCATTACTAAAAGCCAACATGGGTTTGTCAAAAACAGATCATGCCAGACAAACCTCATTACATTCTTTGACCAAGTGACAAAATTAGTGGATCAGAGGAATGCTGTGGATATAATTTACTTGGACTTCAGTAAGGCATTTGATAAAGTAGATCACAACCTACTACTCGATAAGATACAAAAATATGGGTTAGACAGCATCACCACCAGATGGATTCGTAGCTGGCTGACCGGCCGTACTCAGCGTGTGGTCCTCA
>NW_015396636.1:8030-12616 GCF_001527695.2 Protobothrops mucrosquamatus
TGACAGAACGGAGTGAAAAGTCATGTTATGACTTGCTATTCACAGAGGATTCAGAAGGCAATAAAGTCATTAAACACTAAATCGTAATTGCTCTGTGAGATAAACTGGGCTCAGTGCCTCCTTACAAAACAAACCTGGCTTATATACTGTATACTGCCTATGGCTGTGTGTCGCATACTTAAATCTGTTTTGCTCAACACGCTTTCTTCAGATGTGTGAGCTAATAAAAGAAATGGAGGAATGCAAGCTTAAATCCTGGTGTTCTAGAAAGACGTCAGGCTGCTCTAGAATTGTTCCACGAGATCAGAGTCGACTAGCTTTCAATTCAGGTAGCTTAAAGTTTGGCTAAGATGGGTTTAAGCTGGACCCATCAGCCACAGCACCGTTTAAAAGTTGGTATTGCTGACCAGTGCTCGCTGCCTCAAAATGGAGGGGGGGGGGAAAGGTGCCTTTTGTTTTTAAAAAACAGCAGACCTGCCTGGTTGCATAGCTGGTGCACCTGATCCAGCCTGCAAAGATGGGTCTACTTCCTTGTGCCCCTTTAGGCGACGTTTCAGACTAGACCACCAGTTTGTATGTTTACAAAGAACGCCAACCAATGAGTCTGAACAGACCTCCCAGTTGTTCTGCCCCAATGAACACCTGATGCTCTCCAAAGGCTTTGGATTTGAATGCCAGTCAGCCTGAACCTCAGGCTAACGGCAAGTGCTTTGGGGAACTGCAGCCCAAAAGGGCTGGAAAGTACCAGGGTGTCTACATCTGGCTTTACAATATCTTTAAATAGCTTGATAGAATATTACTATTAAGA
The DNA here is from genome assembly GCF_001527695.2 of Protobothrops mucrosquamatus. Lineage (NCBI taxonomy): Eukaryota > Metazoa > Chordata > Lepidosauria > Squamata > Viperidae > Protobothrops > Protobothrops mucrosquamatus. The sequence goes on from NW_015396636.1 coordinate 8,839, forward strand.
GTGGGAAAAGAATGGGTGAAGTGGAAACTTGTTTTGTGCGCCATGGGAAAGAGAGTGATATAAATTCCCTGAGGGTTGAAAGTTAGTGATTTAAACCAAAATGGTTCCCCTACATAACAAGTGGCAGCATCAGGAACAATCGTGCTACAATTGCTGCTGACAAAAGGATCAGCCAGTGCTCAAAAGGCTTTGAAAATATACTGCAAAAACTTTCCCACACTTTTGCAAATTGCCAGGAGGTTCTGAATGATTATTAGTGGCAATAATTTTAAACATGCAGACAAGCACTAGAAAAGATCTTCCAATTGCTTTAAAAATGCCATGGCCTGATGCTACAGAAGAGTCCAAGGAGTTGTTTTGTGAATTCTTGGGGGGGAGGGCAACTGAGGGGTTCCTTTGAGGGTTCTTGGTTTTTGCCAGCACAAAAGGACAAGCCATTCTTGAACTGTCCTGACCATCCCCAGTCCTAAAGTATCTTATCAAATTCACAGGTTATTTGGTGCCCTCCCACTAGAAACTTGACCACTGTGCTATTCTTCCATTTGTGTTAATTCCACCTGCTTGACTCTGAGCTTAAAGCAAAGAGCAAAGCATGCAGATTCTGTGTTTTGTGTCAACAAATAAAAAAGATAGGAATTTTAGCTTTCAAGAGCTGATTTGCAAGACTGGGTAGCAGCCTGAAGTCAAAGGGATGAAGATACTTCGGAGCACGCATAGGTGGGCTTCACACATGTGCCAGCAACTCCGTAGATGTATTTGCTTCAAGGAGGTGTTGACAAGTGGACAAGTGTACTTTCAAATCTGCACTGCTGCACAGCTTTAGTATATCATCAGCAAACAGATTTTAAATTCAATGCTTAGATTTAGACACTTGATTACATCTTTAGTCAACTATACCTCTGTTGTTTGAAGGACGTTGGTTGTGAAGAGAGGCTGCATAAAATAAGAACTGTTCAGAAATCTAGCTTTACAAAACAAATCTTGGGACTCAAACAGTTTAAGTATTCACAGGCTTCAGATCTATAGCAATGCTACAAAATAATTTTTTTTAATGAAAATCATCACCGGCAATTCCCACTTTAAAAGAATCCGTACTCACTGCTTCAGTTCAGAATGTGGAAAAGTTTTACCTTTAAAAAAAAGTATCGTTTGGCTGTGTGGAAAAAAAACCCTAGCAAAATGTCAGTTTCTCTCGCTTAGTGTGTTCCTTTTGCACAAAAGCACACAGGAAGCCTAACCCCTAAAGGATATTTAATGTTCAAGGAAGGCAACCACTGTGGAGAAAATTTTTTAAGAAGCATACTAACATAAGAAATGAATATAACTGTCAGTTCTTTTTCATATTTACATCTTCGTCTTTCAAAGCAAATTTCCTTCTTAAAACTTCTGCTATAAGAATCGCAGGATCCTCTTCTTTCAGTATACTTCTGTTCCTAAAAGGAAGATAAAAGATGCAGGATGTTACATAAGAGTATGGGCAGATTTTCATAAGCTGCAGTAGTTCCTGAATTATTTACCGACACTCTAAAATATTTACCAACATTCTAAAATAAGCTGGCAGCTTTTTCATCAAACTATTTTATTACCAGAGTGGTTTATTTTTTTCCAAGATCATAGCTAAGATGATATGATCTACAAACACTACTACAAAGGGCTTAGATCAGTGTTTCTCAATACTGGCAACTTTAAGACCTGTGGATTTCAACTCCCAGAATTCCCCTGGCAGCTTTCCCTTCCCTACTTTCTAGCCTGCAACAGTCTTTCCTTCTTTTCATTGTCCAGCAGAGACTTCTCTTCCCATGTCATCCCAGGTGAAGCCTTGCCTCTTTGCTGCCCTTGGCCCACCATGGAGTGGAACATGAAGGTGGGAAGGGGCTCCTGGAGAGCGGTGTTCAGAGCAAGGTAACTTAGGGTGCCAATGGTGTAGACTGGCCAACCCAAGCCCAACTAACTGACCCAGGCTGAGGCAAGCCCCTAGGCTCCCAAAATGGAATATTTATGGTCAATGGCCACAAAAAAATACATTGCCCTAAAATCCAAAACCACAAAACAATAGGGTGAAAACTCTGTAAAAAAGATGCTGAGACTCTAGAAAGAGTACAGAGAAGAGCAACAAAGATGATCAGGGGACTGGAGGCTAAAACATACAAAGAATGGTTGCTGGAATTGGGTATGTCTAGTTTAACGAAGAGAAGGACGAGGGGGGACATGATAGCAGGGTTCCAGTATCTCAGGGGCTGCCCCAAAGAAGAGGGAGTCAAGCTATTCTCCAAAGCGCCTGAAGGCAGGACAAGAAGCAACAGATGGAAACTAACCAAGGAGAGAAGCAATCTAGAACTAAGGAGAAACTTCCTGACAGTTAGAACAATTTAACCAGTGGAACAACCTGCCTCCAGAAGCGGTGAATGCTCCAACACTGGAAGTTTTTAAGAAGAGACTGGACAGCCATCTGTCTGAAATGGTATAGGGTTTCCTGCCTGAGCAGGGGGTTGGACCAGATGACCTCCAAGGTCCCTTCCAACTTTATTATTATTATTATTATTATTATTATTATTATTATTATTATTATTATTATTATTATCACCATCATCATCATTATTTTAAAACCCGTGGATTTCAACTCCCAGGAAATCAATTTCACTACTAAAAGACTAACATGGGGGTTTGGAATTAAGCATATTTAAATGTGAGCTCTCTTATTTATAATGTGTTTCTCACATCTGTTCCAGCTCTAGTTTTCATGCTGTTTTCCCCTGATACTGAGGTAATTCTGTTTACCGGTTTAATTAACTTGAGCTAAGAACAAGAATCCCAATGGATGAGCACATTAAAAGGTGCCAGGAGAATTTAAAATACAATTGATGTTAAGCTCTAATATTATGGAAAAGCATCCAAAGAACTCCACCCTTCCTTCAGTTCTGTTTTTGCTCCATACATTACAGATAGTCCTTGACTTACCTCCATAATGGAGCCAGTTTTCAGCAAAAATGTTGTAAAATCTGGTCACACGATTGTGGGATTCTGCAAACAGCTGTAAATGTGGGCCAGCATCTAAAGTGCATCTGACCGCAGGGTTATGTGTTTGTGTGGCGCATCAGAACTTTGGAACTGGGTTGTAAGTACCTTTTGGGGGATATATCAGAACTTCGAATGATGCTAATTGGCCAGTTGTAAATCAAGGACTATCTATGGGCCATTTTGAAAAATCAGAAGTTGAGATTAAGGAAACCCATTCTAAACCCAAGAGCTATGATATTGAACCAAATGTTCCTTTTAATCTGGTAGGTCCCTCTCCTACCTAATGTCATCATCAACAGGAGACAGATCCACACTCCATTAAGTGGTTTGTCCTTAAATAATCTGATCTTCATTTGGATCACAAATAAGGGTGTCATAACAATCAAGGTTGTGTGGAAGGGAAATATTAGCAGCCAGTTACTACGTTAATGCCTACTTATCACTATACTGGGCCAAAGTGAAACTGATCAGCTGGTACGGTACATACTACGCTGGTCTAATTTAACTCTATTGGTGCAGTTCAGCACATTGGGCAACTCCACTCATTTAATAATAATAATAATGATGATAAAGTTGGAAGGGACCTTGGAGGTCATCTAGTCCAACCCCCTGCTCAGGCAGGAAACCCTATACCATTTCGGACAAATGGCTGTCCAGTCTCTTCTTAAAAACTTCCAGTGTTGGAGCATTCACCGCTTCTGGAGGCAGGTTGTTCCACTGGTTAATTGTTCTCACTGTCAGGAAGTTTCTCCTTAGTTCT
>NW_015396636.1:13731-16085 GCF_001527695.2 Protobothrops mucrosquamatus
CCATGACCCCTTCCTCACCAGCAGCCCCCCTGGAGGAGAGTCGCCCCTGAGCGTGGCCCACACGGAGCAGCACAGCCAAGGACATGGCAGCCAGGCAGCGTAGACAAGACTCTGCCCTCACACCCCCATCATGAACAGTTGATGCTGCAGGGCGCGGGCAGAGGGTGTGGCTGCCATAGCGCTGCTGGGCTGCCTGGGCTATCTGCGGTGGGCCCTGGAGACAGTGAGTGGTCCTATGGGCAGGCGGGGGATGGGGGGACAGAGTGGGGGCAGGGCAGGGGGTGGAATGGGTGCGGGGCCAGTTTTTGGGCACTCGGTCTCTAAAAGGTTCGCCATCACTGACCTATGCTAACCACTTGCCTTGGTTGATCTCTTCACCAACAGCATTATACCCCCCCTTTCCTCAACAGCTCCCAATAATGCAACACAAGGGTTACAGACCCTTTCCACCCGTCTACAACTTTCCTATTATATCGAGCAACTCCTAAACAGAAATGCTTTCAATATCTACAGTATTCCTCAACTTGCGACCAGAGATGGGTCCACAATTTTGGATCAGGCGCCACATGGCCTGCTTTGATTTTACACCTGTTTTTATCATGATTGTTAAAACGATATTGTGATCGTTTAAGTGAACCATGTGGTTGTGTGAAGCTATTTTATCCAATGGACATTTTTTTTGCTGGAAAATGGCAATGTCACTCTATGCCAGTGGTGGCGAACCTGTGTCACGGGTGCCAGAGGTGGCACTCAGAGCCCTCTCTGTGGGCACACGCGCCGTCGCCCCAGTCCTAGGCCTTCAGCTGGGTTTTATAAAACCTTTTCGCTTTAGGTCTCTGCCGCCGTGTGCAAAAAAAAAAAAAAAGGTTCAATCAATCAGTCAATTTCACCTCCTCGCAGGAAAAAAAATCTTGCAAAGTTGGAATTGATTGATTGAACTTTTTAGTCCCACCCAGTCTGCCGTTACCACCGCAGCCAAGCTCAGCCAATAGGCCACACCCAGCCAATTGACCACGCCCACCCGGCACCCAATGATGCATAAGTGGGTTTTGGGTTGCAGTTTGGGCACTTGGTCTCTAAAAGGTTCGCCATCACTGCTCTATACTATCATGTGACCCTGCAGCACTGCAATTGGTCATACATGCAAGCTGGTTATCAAATGCCCAAAATGTGATCACGCAGCCATGGAGACGGTGCAGCGATCCTAGCTTTGAGGATGGGTTATAAGAAATCCATTTTTTCGAGTCCATCGTAACTTCGAACTGTCATTATGTGACAGATGGTATGTAGAGCGTGTTTCTCAACCTCAGCAAATTTAAAATGGGTGGAATTCTGGGAGCTGAAGTTCATGGGTCTTAAAAGTTGTTGAGACTGAAGAACACTAATCCAGAGCCTATGGTTCCAGTCTCACAAGGTCAACAGGAGCTAGTTATCAGCCCCAGATAGGCAGAGACACATAAGAGGTTTTTTTTCCCCAAGTAAAAACTAGGACTGCCTGCTTTGCATGCTAGAAGCAGTTTCTTCTCATAGGTTGTTTTAACAGCCTCTACACAAGAGCAAGAAAATATTTTATAATAATTTTTGGAACCAGAAAAGCCTGTCTTTCAGCCTAGAAAAACAACAGGCCACGCGGGATTCAGGAACAAGCTGTCAAAACGGGCATAAAAGTAAAAAAACCAAAGTTCCACAGACTCTTTTGCTTGGTAGGCTGTTTGTAGTAACTGCACTATAGCAGCATTAAACATACTAGTTGTTTCTCCGTTCTTTCACCTTTTCTGCTTTCAAGTGGATAAAGAAGTTGTAAGTGAAATCCCAGGTAAGATTAGCTAAGAGGGTTTAACAGCTCCAGTATGGATTTTGACCTCAGAGGCAGTTAAGTTGGCATAGACACTAAACAGACTGGCAAGAGAGGAACCCAGCATCATCTCTGTTGTGCCAACCCACTCACGGTGCCTGCACGGGGCTTCTTACCACCCGCAGCCAACTAGATAAATTTTTAAATAACAAGGCTGCTGTAATTATTCCAGGCCCAGACCACAGCGTCTCCAAAGAGGAGAGAGACTATAAAAGAGTGTAAACTTTAAAATACACCACAATAGTTTATACATGACAGGTTAATCCCACTGAGTTCAATCTCTAAATTAGTGGCAGACAGTAAATTGGTTCTTAAATTACAAGAGGATGCAGAGGTAAAACAGGCTTGTTGAACACAGAAATGTCGCAGATACTAAACACATGACCCCAGGATGGTGCATCTGTTGTAAATAACACGCCAAAGGCCTGAATTTCAATAATGTGACTGTGGGGATGCTGCAATGTTCTTAAGTGCAAGGACTGGACATAAGTCACTTTTT
>NW_015396637.1:0-2867 GCF_001527695.2 Protobothrops mucrosquamatus
TCCTCCTCCATTTCCTCCTCCTCCTCCTCCTCCTCCTCCTTCTCCTCCTCCTCCTCCTCCTCCTCCTCAAGACAAGGCTGAATCATTTTCATATTTTTTTCCCCAAGAGACCCACAGGGCCATATCCAAGAGATTACCATAGTCTGATTCCCCAGTGGATTTTACAACTCTGTTCCTAGCCATATGGTGCTGACAGCAGATATAGATGGAATTTCAGCACTTCCCTCTTTCATCAAAGATGGAGAAATTCTCTAACATTAGCAGTAATTGTTTTACTTAAGAAATTAGCTTTCCGCCTTCTGACCCTGAAATGGAGCTGTTACCAATAAAAAACAATAATGGTAAAATAAAACCAATTAAGGAAATAGCGTAGTCATCGTCAATAAAAAGAAAGGAAAACAAAGCGAAGCAAACAGACGTGGCAAACTTCCCGTGAGCAAATACTGTCCAATGCAAAAGGGCAGCGTGAAAAACTAAAATCTGTAAAAATCTGTAAAAAAAGAAAAGTCATATTAAATATCAAGAAGCATATCTTTGAATAAGTATTCTCAACCTCTCTAGAACGTAGAATAATAGAATTGGAAGGGACCTAGGAGGTCTTCTAGTCCAGCCCCCTGCTCAAGGAGAAGACCTTATGCCATTTCAGATAAATGGTTGTTCCATCTCCTTTTGAAAGCCTCCAGTGATGAAGCACCCACAACCTCTGAAGGCAAGCCATTCCACTAGTTCAGTGATGGCGAACCTTTTAGAGACTGAGTGCCCAAACTGCAACACAAAACCCACGTATGCATCGTCGGGTGCCGGGTGGGCGTGGCCCATTGGCTGGGTGTGGCCCATTGGGTGGGCGTGGCTGCGGTGGTAACAGCAGACTGGGTGGGACTAAAAAGTTCAATCAATCAATTCCAACTTTGCAAGATCCTTTTTTTCCCCGGTGAGAAGTTGAAATTGATTGATTGATTGAACCTTTTTTTTTTTTGCACACGGCGGCGGAGGCCTAAAGCGAAAAGGTTTTATAAAACCCAGCTGAAGGCCTAGGACTGGGGCCATGGTACGTGTGCCCACAGAGAGGGCTCTGAGTGCTGCCTCTGGCACCCGTGCCATAGGTTCGCCACCACTGCACTAGATTGTTCTCACTGTTAGGAAGTTTCTCCTTAGTTCCAGGTTGTTTCTCTCTTTGATTAGCTTCCATCCATTATTTCTTGTCTTCTAGTCCAACCTCCTATATGATGTCAGACAAATGGTTGTCCAGTTTCTTTTTGAATGCCTCTGGTGATGGAGAACTCACAACTTCTGGTGGCAAACTGTTCCACTGGTTGATTTCTCTCACCGTTAGGAATTTTCTCCTTGCTTCTTTCCTTGGTTAGTTTCCATCCATTGTTTCTTGTCCTGACTTCTGGTGCTTTGGAAAATAGCTTGACTCCCTCTTCTTTGTGGCAGGCCCTCAAACATTAGAAGATGCTATCATGTCACCCTTAGTCCTTCTTTTCACTAGACTAGACATACTCAAATCCTTCAACCGTTCTTCATATGTTTAATCTCCAGTCCCCTGATCCTCTTTGTTGCTCTTCTCTGCACTCTTTCTAGAGTCTCTACATCTTTTTTATATCATGGTGACCAAGACTGGATAAAGTATTCTAAGTGTGGCCTTACCAAGGCCTTGTAAAGTAATATTAACACTTCACATGAGAATCCAAATTATTTGTACACGCAGTCTTGAACGTATCGCCACCTTTGAGCCCAAATTTTCCATTGCTATGCGAGACTGTTGATAAATGGGCTTTGCCCCATTTTACGACCTTTCCAGTTGTTAAAAGAGAATAACTGCAGTTGTGATTGGGTATCTTGGTTGTGAAGGGAATCTGGCTTGTCAGAAGGTCACAAAAGAGGATCTCGTGGCTCTGAGAGATGGCAACTGTCATATATACATTCCAGTTGCCAAGTGTCTGATTTTTGATCTATTCTATTCTATTCTATTCTATTCTATTCTATTCTATTCTATTCTATTCTATTCTATTCTATTCCATTCCATTCCATTCCATTCCATTCCATTCTATTCTATTCTATTCTATTCTATTCTATTCTATTCTACATTTCTCCATTCTATTCTATTCTATTCTGTTCCATTCCATTCCATTCCGTTCCGTTCTGTTCCGTTCCATTCCATTCTAATCTATTCTTTTTTTGTAATATATTTTATTGATTTTTTAAAAAGCATAAATCACTTAATAATTGGTGAACAGTGTGTTGTCTGGGTTATCTTTGTAAAACAATCACTAACAATTGATTTCTATAATCTGTAATCCACATAATAGTTTTAGTTGATTTCCTCTTTTCTCAAAATATCCTCTTTTGCAAACATTGAGTTAATGCAATTCTTATTGTTTTGATAGATAACAATTATATATATATATATCCGAAATTACTTTAAAAATGTGATCCCCGGGTATATCCATGTTCAAAGAAAGGGGAGTGCAACGGTGATTAGGTTAAATACCTTAACAAACGGCAATAAACATAGAGAGGAGAGGTGTGAAGGGGAGGGGGGACAACAGCATTGTGTATTAGAACAGCCTAGAGGGAGCAGAAAAGAAAACAAGGCTAATAGACAAGAGAGGAAATTGGAAGACATGATTACACAAAAAAGAAGGGAAGTAGAGGCTTTACCCGTGCTAAACCTCCAAGAAAGGATATCCCCTGCTATTACTTACACTGATACGGATCATGTGGGAAGGACAACTCCCAATAAGAACTTGGTGCTTGGAGTACATTCTAGTATAACCGGCCCAGTGACGAGATCGAAGAGTCGTGCACACGCCCTAATTAAACCTATAAAGGGACTTTCCCATTGACCAGCATTCTAAGCCCTG
>NW_015396637.1:6602-8055 GCF_001527695.2 Protobothrops mucrosquamatus
AAAATAAAATAAAATAAAATAAAATAAAATAAAATAAAATAAAATAAAATAAAATAAATAGCTGGGCACTTCAGCTGCCAAAAGAGAAGTCTAAGAGAAAATATGTGAATCCTAGACATACCTCAAAGGCTGCCCTATGAAGGAAGGGGTGGAATCATTCTCTGCTGAAAGGGTCACATGTGAGAAAAGAAGGAGGAGGAGGGAGGGAGGGTAGGAATCAAGTAAGAAACTGAACTAAATGACATAATAGATGAGTTCCAATCTCAGGATCACTTGTGGAAGAACCATGGGTGGGGATGGGATTATTTTTGCCCTTTTTATATTGGGGTTCTTTTAGTGGTTATGAGCTAGAGTGGCATGATGGCCTACAGATGGAGCTGCAAGTTCAATCCTAGACAATGGCGGAGTTTCTCTCTCTGGGCGCAGTGAGTCATTGTCTGCTGTGAACTCTGCATAGGCCTCAGGAAGGGCATCCAGCTAGTAAATGCTCAAGCTCCAGTCAGTCACCCTGATACTCCACCCTGATACAAGGGATTACAGCAGGGGTCTTCAAACTTGGCCCTTTTATGACTTGTGGACTTCAACTCCCAGAATTCCTCAGCCATTTTTAAGATCCCTGGGTCTTCTTTAAAATAAAAAAAAAAATTGGTTGTGAGCTACCCAGAATCCGTGAAACTGAGTGGGAGGCCCCATAAATCCTCTAAATAAATAAATAAATAAAATAAAAATTCCTGTCCACATTATTTTCAAACGCTTTTGCTTTTCCAACTGCATGAGAAAGCAAATGTTACGTCCACAGGTTACATATTAAGAAAGGGAATATTGACAGGGAATTGGTTGGCCATGCCAAGTGGGAAGGAAAATAAGAAAAAGTGTTTGGCAGATACAGAGTTTGGAGAATCGTGGGGATTTAGGAAATAAATCAGAAGTGAATCACCCAGGGTGTTGCAGAGAAGCCCCAAAATGTAGCCAGAGAAACGGAGAGAGAAGAAAAACTAAGGACGAAAAACAAACGGAGCATGAAAAAGTATATTAGTTTACAGGATGGAGATAAATGACTTGATTTTTACGAGACGGCACAGCAAATGTGTGTTTTTCTGTACACAGTAAGAGGCCATGTTTTCCGGATTCCCAAGCCATCCACTAATGTTCATCTAAAATAAACCTGAAATTACATTTTACAGTATCTTGCGTTGGCTCCTCGCCTCTGTTCCTTCTTTGCGCTTCCAGCAAAACGAAGCATCGGTCCGTCGGTCCGTTGGTCTGTCTGTTGATCTGCAGGAGGATTCCTGTCCCCGTCGTGATGGATTTCTATCAAACTGCCAGTCATCGATTCCTGTCGGTGGAATGAGATACATTGAACTCGTTTATCTTTAGATTATATCTAATGCAAATTAATCGGAAAATGTAGCGTTTGCACACGCTGAAATGGTTGCACCGCAGAGCAATGTGC
>NW_015396638.1:0-4114 GCF_001527695.2 Protobothrops mucrosquamatus
GACTTTGGGCCAATCACCAGGAGAAGTTGAGTTCTAGTCCCGCCTTAGGCATGAAAGCCAGCTGGGTGACTTTGGGCCAATCACCAGGAGACTGGGAGTTCTAGTCCCGCCTTAGGCATGAAAACCGGCTGGGTGACTTTGGGCCAATCACCAGGAGAAGTTGAGTTTTAGTCCCGCCTTAGGCATGAAAGCCAGCTGGGTGACTTTGGGCCAATCACCAGGAGACTGAGAGTTCTAGTCCCGCCTTAGGCATGAAAACCGGCTGGGTGACTTTGGGCCAATCACCAGGAAACGTTGACTTCTTTACCATTTATGATAGACATGTGTTAAAGCAAAGAAATATCGGAGCAGGATTCATATTCTAATACAGAAAATTCTTAAAGCGACTATAAAGATAAAATCAGAAACTTTTCTTTCGGGTGTAATGGAAAAAGACTTGGAAAAAGAAATTGGAACTCTGATGTTATATATGTTGACGGCAACAAGACGGCTTCATGCACAAAAATGGAAGGGCATTTCGATCCCCACAATGGACGAGTGGCTGCAAAAGTTGATGGGAGTTAGCCGAAATGGCTAAATTGACTGCTTTGATTAAAGAAAAAAATATATATAAGTACTTTTGTTTCTACTTGGAAACCACTTCTGGACTTTGTGCTTGAGGTGGAAAAAAAAATGAAACTTTGGTTTTGGGGTTTTACCGATTAGATAGATTTGTTGTTATAGAAACGGCTAGTTTGTACTATTATATAAAAGTAAAAAGTTAATGTTTGATGTTACTGTTTTATTCTGCTGCACTGAAGGGAGTTGGAAGACAACACTTTTTTTTCCTCTCCCTTCTTTTCTCCACTTTCCCTTTCCCTCCCCCTTACCCCCTCCCCTACTATTTGCTTTTGTTTTTTTTGTATTTTATATTATAAACTAATAAAAAAGTTGTGGGTGCTCCATCACTGGAGGCTTTTAAGAAGAGACTGGATCGCCATTTAGATCTCCTGTTTGAGCAGGGGGTTGGACTCTAGACGACCTCCAAGGTCCCTTCCAGCTCTGTAAACCCTATTCCTGCATTTCCTCCCCCTGAAAGCAAAATTAAATCAAAGTCCCATTTAGCAATCAAAGGGCTTCAGCTTATCTCCAAAGAGCTCAGAAAACCCAAGACGTTTTTAAGACAACGGACTTGCTAATTGAAAAGATATTCAAGATCCTCACACAACACCATCTTGTCCTCCCCGCCCTTTCTCATCCCAGTTTAATCACCACCCCAGTCCAGCTTCTCCGTTGCATCTGATGAAACGTGCTGTTAAGTCATAAAATGAAGTTTAAAAAATCCCTCCCAAGTTTTCTAATGAAGCAAACATGAACAGGAGCCTCTGGGTTATTGAAGATGGCAGAGGTTGTGGGTACTCCATCCCTGGAGGTTTTTAAGAAGAGACTGGACAGCCACTTGTCTGAAATGGTATAGGGCAGGGCTTTTCAACCAGTGGTACGGGTACCACCTGTGGTACATTGGCACCTGGCAGGTGGTACGCAACCATCCTAGAAAAGTGGTAGCAGGGGAGGGGAATGAGCTGAACCGGTGGCAGCACCGCACAAGCCTGAGTGAGAGACGGCTGGAGCTGCAGGGCTGTCAGGGCTCAGCGGAAGCGCCAGGATCAGTGCCGCTTTCCAGCTGATCAACGCTTCTTCGGTACTGTCAGGGCTCAGCGGAAGCGCCAGGATCAGCGCCAGACTCCAGCTGGAGCTCAGCGCTGATCCTGGCGTTTCTGCTGAGCCCTGAAGAAGCACCAATCAGCTGGAATGTTGCAGCATCTCCAGGGTCTTGTGATTTACATTCAGATGCTTGGCAACTGATTCATATTTATGACGGTCACAGTGTCCCAGGGTCATGTGAAGTGACCAAAACCTGCTGCAACCACCCAGCAGACGGGGGGGGGGATAAAAACCAAACACCCCCCCACCCCACCCCCGCTGCCAATCCTCAACAGAAATGCTCACAACAATGAAAACCTCGGACAGGAGGAAGAGCGCGGCCGGGCGGGCAGGCAGGTGTCTTGCTCAGCTGTGGCTTGGGGGGCACTTTTTTCAGTGCCATTGTAACTTCGAACAGTCACTAAGTGAAATGTTGTAAATCGAGGACTGCCTGTACTTTATCACTTTTTTCCTTTTTTTTTTTTTTTGGTCATCATGTTTTTGACACCTTGCTAGGCGACTAGTGGTACTCGGATATTGCCATATCCTAAAAGTGGTATAATGGGTGAAAAGGTTGAAAAGCCCTGGTATAGGGTCTCCTGCTTGAGCAGGGGGGTTGGACTAGAAGACCTCCAAGGTCCCTTCTATGTTCTATGTCAGTGATGGCAAACCTTTTTAGAGACCGAGTGCCCAAACTGCAACCCAAAACCCACTTATGTATCGCCGGGTGCCGGGTGGGTGTGGCTGTGGTGGTCATGGCAGACTGGGTGGGTGTGGCCAGGGTGGGCGTGGTCACCTCGATATTGCTCGTGGGGAGGGATGCCTGTGGGGGCCGTGCAGGGTTAGGGGAGATCCAGAGGGTCTCTGGCAGGTGGGGCGGTGGGCAGGAGGCTTGTCCTGCACGGTGAGGCGAGGTGAGGTGAGGCAGGGCGGGGGTGCCACTGCTGCGGAGCAAGGTGAGGCAGGGGCCAGGGCGGCTGCTGCCTGACACCATCAGCCCCCGCACACACAAGCCAGCGAGCGCATGGGGGCTGACAGTGTCCGTCAGCAGCCACAGCCTGCCAGCCCCTCAACCAGCGCACTCTGGGGCTCCGCAGCCCACTGCCAGCAGTTCAGAGAAGCCGCCTCTGAGCTGGACGACCTGCCGACAGCTGAGGAGGTGATGCAGTGGGCCGTGTCCGGGAAAAAGAGGGATGGGATGGGGGGAGGGAAACCAGCCGTGCTGGGATGCATCCAGCCACATGGGACCTCAGCAAGTTGGCGGGCGGCTGGTTGAAGAGGGACGGTTGCCATCTCCGGAGCACGGCGCGTGTGCCCACAGAGAGGGCTCTGAGTGCCGCCTCTGGCACGCGTGCCATAGGTTCGCCACCACTGTTCTATGCTGTCTCTCTACTATAAGCCTTTGAATGTCTATGTATGTCTAGTGTAATGAAAACAAGGTCTAGGAGAGAGAATGGCAATCTTCCAATATTTGAGGGGCTGCCACAAAGAAGAGGAGGTCCACCTGTTTTCCAAAGCACCTGAAGGCAGGAGAAGAAGCAACGGATGGAAACTGATCAAGGAGAGAAGCAACCTAGAACTAAGGAGAAACTTCCTAACAGTGAGAACAATTAACCAGTGGAACAACCTGCCTCCAGAAGTTGTGGATGCTCCAACACTGGAAGCAAACATGAACAGGAGCCTCTGGGTTATTGAAGATGGCAGAAGCGGTGAATGCTCCAACACTGGAAGTTTTTAAGAAGAGACTGGACAAGCCATTTATCTGAAATGGTATAGGGTTTCCTGCCTGAGCAGGGGGTTGGACTAGAAGACCTCCAAGGTCCCTTTCCAGCTCTATTATTCCGTTACGCGTGGCTAGATACAATGACGCACGATGCTTTTCCCCCCCACAATTTCTTCCCTCCTCCCAACGGTGTGTTCTGTTTGTGTGTGTGTGTGTGTGTGTATGAAGGCAACATCTGCCTGTCTCGGAGCTTACACGTGTCACAAATGGGAAAGCGGGCTGTGATGAACGGCAGATCAATACACCTTTTCTTTAAACAAAAAGAAAATAAGAAAAAAAAATAGGTTTCCGATTCAGGCTGTTTGGTCCGGAGGAAAATTTTTTTTTGCCTAGAAACAGAAAAGGATCAGCCAATTGCACCAGGGCAGCTACGAAGCTGTGACGGCCGAAACTCGTGATGAAATGACGAAAAGAAAAAAGAAATGGAAACCGAAACTTAAGCGGTTGTGTTTTTTTTTTTGCATTGCCGGCTGGAGCGAAACGGCTTTTCTGCTTTTAGGTTTTGATTTCCGCCCCCGAGGCGAGGCTGTGGGACTGTTTTGCAAAACCCAGGCAGCAAAAAAAATATATTAAAAAAATGGTCATGGTTGAGAGCCAAGTCGGATAAAGAGATAGGATGTGCTAAGCTGAAGAACGAAGCGAAGGGCT
>NW_015396638.1:8234-18067 GCF_001527695.2 Protobothrops mucrosquamatus
TTTTTTTTTTTGCATTGCCGGCTGGAGCGAAACGGCTTTTCTGCTTTTAGGTTTTGATTTCCGCCCCCGAGGCGAGGCTGTGGGACTGTTTTGCAAAACCCAGGCAGCAAAAAAAATATATTAAAAAAATGGTCATGGTTGAGAGCCAAGTCGGATAAAGAGATAGGATGTGCTAAGCTGAAGAACGAAGCGAAGGGCTTGTTTTAAGAATGTAAATGCCCTTGGCTAAAATCAAAATATTCCTGATTCTGTCCGACACATATAAAGCTTCCTTGGTGGGTGGAAAGCTAAAGAGAATTGAGCCAGGGAATCTTTATAATCTATTTTTCTTTTCTTTCTTTCTTTCTTTCTTTCTTTCTTTCTTTCTTTCTTTCTTTCTTTCTTTCTTTCTTTCTTTCTTTCTTTCTTTCTTTCTTTCTTTCCTTTCCTTTCCTTTCCTTTCCTTTCTTTCTTTTCTCTCTCCCTCATCTCTATATTATCAGTCTTTATCTATTCAGTATTTATCAGTGTCTCTATCATCTATCATCTCTATATCAATACCTATCCATCCATCCATCCATCCATCTATCTATCTAAGGAACAGTTGCAGGAATTGGGCATGTCTAGTTTAATGAAGAGAAGGATGAGGGGGACATGATAGCAGTCTTCCAATATCCCAGGGGCTGTCCCAAAGAAGAGGGAGTCAAGCTATTCTCCAAAGCGCCTGAAGGCAGGACAAGAAGCAAGGGATGAAAACTAACCAAGGAGAGAAGCAATCTGGAACTAAGGAGAAACTTCCTGATGGTTAGAACAATTAACCAGTGGAACAACCTGCCTCCAGAAGCAGTGAATGCTCCAACACTGGAAGTTTTTAAGAAGAGACTGGACAGCCATTTGTCCGAAATGGTGTAGGCTTTCCTGCCTGAGCAGGGGGTTGGACTTGATGACCTCCAAGGTCCCTTCCAACTTTATTATTATTATTATTATTATTGTTGTTGTTATTATCTATCTATCTATCTATCTATCTATCTATCTATCTATCTATCTATCTATCTATCTATCTATCTATCTATCTATCTATCTATCATCTATCATCTATCTATCTATCTATCCTCACATAGAAGACTTCTCAAGAGATCTGGGATCCTTTCTTAACGCAGAAAATGACACCAGGAAATCCAGCAAATAAAACAAGGAAAAGGCAAAATAAATATACATCAGATAAGCAATTTATTTTCTGCGAGGCTTAATAACTAAACTTTGGGAAATCGTATCTTGCGTTTGTTTCTTTGTTTCTTTGTTTATTCATTCCATTTGTATGCCCATCCATCTCAGCAAGTCACTCTGGGCAATGGACAATCTTAAAAATAAATTAAAAACAAATTTCCATCGTAAATACAAAAATTAAAATAAATCGAAGCCCAAAAAGATGTCACAATCCATGGTTGTTAGCACAATCATGAAACTCACCCACTTGGACACATGAATTTATTAGTAGCAAGCAGGAAATCAACATAGATATATATATATTTTTCCTTCCGAAAATGTTTATGGCCATATATCTTATGCATAATAGCCCTAGGAAGATCACAGCAACACTCCTTAAAATCAGAATTTTAAAAAACATAACACCACGCTATCATAGATTCCAATATATTGTAATGTAACACATTAAACATGAAAACTAGGATTTTTTTTTGTTGGGAATCAAGGATAGACAGTTAGAAAAGAATTATGGAAGGTTTTTTTTTATATACGGTACATAAAATAACCCTAACTGCTTTGAGATTATTGTAGGCACAAAAAAGGAATGAGATATCTTATGGTACCAGGCAAGAATGGCTGGTAAAGATAACAAAATTAGCACAGAGGGCAAAAACGACTTGTTAGATAAATGACAATAACCACATTTATTAGTGACCAGAAATCCCTGATAGACTTTTTGCTGAACAATCCAAAAAATATGAACTAGTGAGTTACAGGTTTGATGATTAGAAAAGGCAGAAAATGGAAGGAAGGAAATTATGCTACAGCTTTAGAGGAACAGGGTAAAATTTAAATATACTTCTAAGTGCTATTAAGAAAAACGGAAGCTGCTTCTCTATAACTTTTCCTTTTCTTTCTTTCTGTTCTATTTCTCTCTTTGCACTTTTAAAAACTTACATATTATTGTTTTAACTTTATTTTTCTCTTTCAAATTTTGCGTCGTTTTTATCTTTTTTACAAAATAATTTATATATATTAGAATAAGAATAGAATAGAGCTGGAAGGGAACTTGGAAGTCTTCTAGCCCAGCTTCCTAATCGAGCGGGAGAACCTATACCATCTCAGACAGGTGACTGTCTAGCTTCTTCTTAAAAACCTCCAGTGATGGAGCGCCCACGATTTCTGGTGGCCAGCTGTTCCACTGGTTGATTGTCCTCACTGTCAGGAAGTTTCTCCTTAATTCCAGGTTGCTTCTCTCTTTGGTCAGTTTCCAACCATTGTTTCTCGTCCTTCTCTCTGGTGCTTTGTCCAAAGGGACAAGGCCAAAAGAAGCTGGAAGAAATGTTATCCCACTGAAGATCGGTTTCTTGCTTGGCAATGTTTTTCCAACTCGTAGTAGGAAGTTGCTGATGGGTGCATCGTTTCCTCATTCTTGTTAGGTGTAAGAATCTAGTGATGTTGAGTCACACAAAGTTCTTTAAAATTGTTTTCCTTTCCTTTCGGGGTGCGCTTTGGGCATTTCGTGCCCTTGATTTTCTAAAATCCTGGGTTATTCAGACTATTTCAGGTGTTTGTCAACTCTGGCAGCTTGAAGACATGTGGACTTCAACTCCCAGAATTCTCCAGCCAGCACGCTGGCTGGGGAATTCTGGGGCTTGAAGTCCACAGCGTCTTCAAGCAGCCAAGGTTGAAAAACCCCGCTCTATTTATTTGCAATATTGGTGTATTGCCTTAACCCAGGGGTCTTCACACTCGGCCTTTTTGTGACTTGTGGACTTCAACTCCCAGAATTCCTCAGCCAGGCATGCTGGCTGAGGAATTCTGGGAGTTGAAGTCCACGAGTCATAAAAGGGCCAGGTTTGAAGACCCCCGCCTGAATTGTTCCCTCTAATCTTTTGGTCTCTTCTCCCCCTCCTCAAATTCTAGTTCTAAATCGGGCACTGATAAAATGGGGAAGGTGAAAATCCTTGCAGGAAAAGGGGGAACATCATGCAGATAAATGAAAATGGTTATTTATCTGGTTATCACAGTGATTATGTGCTGATGGAAGGAGTCTTAGCTAAATTCCCAAAGGAGACGCACAACTTAGAGAAAAATGAAATTTTGACACGGAACAATTGTTCTTTACAATCATCTGTAACCCGGAGAACGTGCATCCTGACTTTGGAGATCACCAGGAGACGGTGAGTTCTAGTCCCGCCTTGGACACGAAAGCCAACTGGGTGACTTTGGGCCAATCACCAGGAGACGGTGAGTTCTAGTCCCGCCTTAGGCACGAAAGCCGGCTGGGTGACTTTGGGCCAATCACCAGGAGACGGTGAGTTCTAGTCCCGCCTTAGGCACGAAAGCCGGCTGGGTGACTTTGGGCCAATCACCAGGAGACGGTGAGTTCTAGTCCCGCCTTAGGCACGAAAGCCGGCTGGGTGACTTTGGGCCAATCACCAGGAGACGGTGAGTTCTAGTCCCGCCTTAGGCATGAAAGCCGGCCGGGTGACGGCGAGTTCTAGTCTCACCTTAGGCATGAAAGCCAAATTTTGGCCCGTCCCTTTCTCTCAGCCCCCAACCTACCTCACAGGCTTGTTGTATCCTGTATATTGTATTTGTGTTTTTAATATGCTGTGAACCGCCCTGAGTCCTACGGGAGAAGGGCGGTATACAAATTAAATTAACCTAACCTAACCTAACCTATTAGCTACGTTCTCTGCCTTGAATTATTTATAAACACAACAAAGGTGGGATTTAAAACAAATAAATCTGAATTTCTGTGCACTGAGTGGAAATGCTGAGGACGGCACAGAAAGAGACATCTATTCGATTTGTTGATAAACATTAGTACTCAAATACTGAGATTTGATGACATAGATGCGACATTACGGAAACCAGCTTGGTCTAGAAAAAAAACCAGAGTTAGATTTAAAAATGATTTAAAATCTTAATTATTGGCTCAAAAAGGTTTTAGAGATTTGGACGGATTTGACAATCTAAGTGAGGAAATGAAAGCAGTAAGATAATAATTGGTGTAATAATATGTTTGTCTTAGATACGATTGTTAATTTGGTTGAGAATTAAATTTTACTTAACAGGTAGAAATGATCGCGGTTTTTTTGTTTTTTTACTCTGTTTATATAGAAAACTATTTTGTAATAGCAGAAGAATTAGAGAGATCTATGATAAGAGAAGAAAGGGTATTAATTAATGATGTATTAAATTAAGAGATGGAATATATGTGAAAATATTAGAATGTTATTCTTGGAATATTATGTGTGTTGTAGAAGGGATACCCAAAGTTTTATTAATCGGTTTGTTTAAGATTAATTGGAATATCTTAATTGAAATGAGTGGAGCTTAAAAGCAGGAGTGATTTATGTCGATGCAATAGTAGGGATGATTCTGTGGATTGATTGAATTTTAAGAAGAAATAGATTAAACTAAATTTGTTATATCATGTGAGGGAAATAGAGGGGGGGAATTTTTAAGGTATTAATTTTAGTTATATATATATATGACTTGTTTTGCTGTGATTGATTACCCTTTCACCACGATGTTTTCCTGAGCACTTTGATGTTAAAATTAAAAAAACCAATAAAATGTGTATAAAAAAGAAAGAAAGAGAATCTATGACGAACAGAAACCAATCGGACAGGCGGGGTTTCCCCCTTGCTAGCAAATGAAACAAAAATTAGGAAGAGAATCCATCTGGGGAAATGTGGAATAGACTTCAATGTTTGCGATCTGAGGCCAATAAATTTTCAGAGATCTCCTTATGCAGCCAGGTCAGGAAATAAACAGTTTGATCTAATAAAAAAATAAATAAATAAGGAAATAAATGAATAAATTGTTATGTTTAACCTTGAGAAGAAAAAATGGTTGCTTTTCTCACCTCTTTGCCTGAATTTGCCATAATTGTGTTGCAAATAGCACAAGCGTCCGCCTTCTACAAAAAGAAATCCCTAGTTTTCAATTAACCTGGTTAGTCAACCTGGGCAAACGTAGCCTGAGTTTGACATGAGTCTCCTCCAGAAACATAAGGTGAGTTCACATGTCAGCTTAATGTGAGAATCCAACCCTAGTGTTCTTTCAACCATGGTTTAGGGCAGGGGTCTTCAAACTTGGCCCTTTTATGACTTGTGGACTTAAACTCCCAGAATTCCTCAGCCAGGCACGCGTGCCTGGCTGAGGAATTCTGGGAGTTGAAGTCCACAAGTCATAAAAGGGCCACGTTTGAAGACCCCTGGTTTATGGTTTTCTTTCTGAATCTAGCTAATTGTGGCTTATTTAACAAACTATGGTTAAAGTCTAAATTATGGCAGTGTGTGAATGCAGGTATTTATTCCTTCAATTCTTTCACAGCCATTTGTCTGAAATGGTATAGGGTTTCCTGCCTGAGCAGGGGGTTGGACTAGATGACTAGATGACCTTCAAGGTCCCTTCCAACTTTATTATTATTATTATTATTATTATTGTTATTATTATTATTATTATTATGGATCATCGCACTGTCAGCCAGATGTTCAGACTGGATTTGGGATTTTGTCTACCTATCGCGTCCTTACCAAGGACCTGGGATGGGCAGATGTGGATGTTTGATGGTATTACAGATCTTGTCGCAGGATGGAAGCGGTTCCTAGTAAGGCCGCCTTTTGCAATTGACCAATGGCAAATTTATCAATGCCGATGATGGTGTCCAAGTGGTGCTCCAGTTGTTTTGGGATTGCACCCAAGGCGCCTATTACTATTGGTACTACCCTTGCTTGCCTTTGCCACAGTCTTTCTATTTCTATTTGTAGGTCTTTGTATTTTGTTATCTTCTTCAGTTCTTTCTCGTCTATTCTGCTGTCTCCAGGCACTGCCACGTCCACTATCCAGACTTTTTTGTCTTTCTTATCGACAATTATTTATTATTATTATTATTATTATTATTATTATTATTATTATTGTTGTTGTTGTTGTTGTTGTTGTTGTTATTATTATGCAACGGTATTTAAGACCCTCTGTAGTGGATTACGTATTCAACTGAAACTGGAGCCACTCAGCTTGAAACTAGTCATCTAGTCCAACCCCCTGCTCAGGCAGGAAACCCTGTACCATTTCAGACAAATGGCTGTCCAGTCTCTTCTTAAAAACTTCCAGTGTTGGAGAATCCACAACTTCTAGAGGCAAGTCGTTCCACTGGTTAATTGTTCTGTCAGAAAATTTCTCCTTAATTCTAGGTTGCTTCTCTCTTTGGTTAGTTTCCATTCTTGGAAACTAACCACACACACACACACACACACATAAATATTGGTATTAATCACTGTCTGTTTTGAATACCTAGGGGAAAGAAGGGACTTAGCAACTTAGCTGCAGAAGTTGCTGAAAGTTACAAAACAGCTGTGACAAGACAAAAGGAGAGGAACGCACAAAATTGGAGTGGCTTAAGGTATTTCATAACTTTAGCCTGAGCTGGCTCGGGAACTGACGGAAATTCTGTACCAAAAGATGAGCTAATAAAGCAACAGAAAAAACCAACAAACGGAAAGTGAAAAAAAAAAAAAAAGCATCAGCAGAAATGGAAAGAAGAAACAGATCCCCCCCTAACGCGGGATGAGTTGGAAGAAAGAAAAGGGCGTTGCAAAATATGACTTTGCAAAAAGCTGTGTGTAAGCTGGGATCCACCCACTAGGGAGGCTTCCCGGAATGAAGGAAGGCAAAAGGTTTGGTTGGGAAGACACGGGTGAGTCCTCGACTTGCAACCACAATTCAGCCTGATGCTGCTAAACGAAGCAGCTGCTAAACGAGTCTTGCCTCGTTTTACAACCTTTTTTTGGCCACCGTTGTTAAGCGAATCATGCCGTCGTTAAGCAAATCAGACTTCCCCCGTTGACTTTGCTTGTTGGAAGCTGGCTGGGAAGGTCCCAAATGGTGATCACATGACCCCATCACATCATAAAGCAGCTGTCATGACAATCACTTGACTGTGAGCTGGCCGTGTGGCACAGCCACCAAAAAAGCTAATACAGTACAATCCTGGGTTGTATAAACAGAGGCATAGAATCAAGATCACCTGAAGTATCGGTTCCGCTTTATAAAGCCTTAGTAAGGCCACACCTCGAATACTGCAGCCAGGTTTGGTCACCATATCACAAAAAAGATGTTGAGAGTTTGGAAAAAGTGCAGAGAAGAGCAACTAAGATGATCCAAAGCCTGGAGACCAAAACATATGAAGAACGGCTGTGGGATTTGGGTTTGGCTAGTCTAAAGAAAAGAAGAAATAGGGGAGACATGATAGCAGTGTTCCAGTATCTGAGGGGCCGCCCCAAAGAAGAGGGGGTCACGTTATTCACCAAAAGACCAGAGGGAAGGACGAGAAACAATGGTTGGAAACTGACCAAAGAGAGAAGCAACCTAGAATTAAGGAGAAACTTCCTAACAGTGAGGACAATTAACCAATGGAACAGCTTGCCACCAGAAATCATGGGCACTCCATCACTGGAGGTTTTTAAGAAGAGAGTGGACAGTCACTTGTCTGAAATGGTATAGGTTGAGCAGGGGGCTGGACTAGAAGACCTCCAAGGTCCTTTCCAGCTCTATTCGGACCTGGATACCTCCGAGACCGCTTTCTGCCACAGATTCCCTCTCACAGACCGGTACGCTCCCACAGAGCGGGCCTCCTCAGGGTGCCGTCGGCCAAGCAGTGTCGGCTGGCGACCCCCAGGGGGAGGGCCTTCTCTGTGGGTGCCCCCACCCTCTGGAACGAACTACCCCCCGAGATCCGGACGATTCCGGATCTCCTAACTTTCCGCCGCGCCCTCAAGACNGCTATCCAGAGTCACTTGGCTGAGTTGGCCGGTTATAGAAGGAAGAAATATCTCAAATTACAGCCGTTCATTTAGTGACCGTTCAAAGTTACAACAGCATTGAAAAAAGGGACTTATGACCATTTTTCACACTTATGACCGTTTGCATCGTCCCCCCCAGGGTCACATGATCAAAATTCAGATGCTTGAGAACTGACTCGTAACAATGACTGTATATAGGACAAACAGGCAGAAGACGGGCAGATTGCACGCACGAACACCAACTAGCAGAAGATATGATTTATATAGAATATAGAATAGAGTTGGAAGGGACTTTGGAGGTCTTCTAGTCCAGCCCCTCCTCTGCTCAAGCAGGAGAACCTATACCGTCTCAGACAAGTGACTGTCTAGCCTCTTCTTGAAAATCTCCAGTGATGGAGCGCCCACGCGTTCTGGTGGCAAGCTGTTCCACTGGTTGATTGTCCTCACTGTCAGGAAGTTTCTCCTTAATTCCAGGTTGCTTCTCTCTTTGGTCAGTTTCCAACCACTGTTTCTCGTCCTTCCCTCTGGTGCTTTGGAGAATAACGTGACCCCCTCTTCTTTGTGGCAGCCCCTCAAATACTGGAACGCTGCTATCATGTCTCCCCTATTTCTTCTTTTCTCTAGACTAGCCAAACCCAAGTCCCGCAGCCGTTCTTCATACATTTTAGTCTCCTTGATTAGAGTAGAGTAGAGCTGGAAGGGACCTTGGAGGTCTTCTAGTCCAGCCCCCTGCTCAAGCAGGAGAACCTATACCATCTCAGACAGGTGACTGTCCAGTCTGTTCTTAAAAACCTCCTGTGATGGAGCACCCACGATTTCTGGTGGCAAGCCATTCCATTGGTTAATTGTCCTCACTGTCAGGAAGTTTCTCCTTAATTCCTGGTTGTTTCTCTCCTTGATCGGTTTCCAACCATTGTTTCCCGTTCTTCCCTCTGGTGCTTTGGGGAACAACCTGGCCCCCCCTGCCTTGTGGCAGCCCCTCAGATACAGGAACCCTGCTATCATGTCTCCCCTGTTTCTTCTTTTCTCTAGACTAGCCAGACCCAATTTCACAACCTATAGACAGATTTAACCATAGTTTTAATTGGGGAAAAATGGGACCCTCCTAGACCAGGCCAGATCCAAAAAATGCCAGGGAATTTCTAGAAGCCCTCTGACAAATAAGCCCTCAACAGACACAGAGACATTAACAGCATCTATAGACTATGCAAAAGAGGCCATCAACCAGCCCAAAAGGGGAACAAAAAGACCCCAGTGATCAGCCCTCAGATCCGCATAGATTAACTCCAAGGTCACCTTCCGGCCAACCATCAAGTAAACAATACCCCAATCAAGAAACTACCAAAGAAGCCAAGAGTAAAGAGCCCAAACCAAGAATCTCTCTCTAAGACCACCCCCACCAACAGGGACACAGGGACAAGACACCAGAATATAACCTGAACGTAAAACCCCACTAGCACTGATGATGTTACTTAGTTTGGATAATAAAACGTCTCCAAGAAAACAAGCCAGTTCAGAGAGCATCCTCACTTAACAACGGTGGGAAGAAAGGTCATAGGATGGGACAAAACCTAACTCTTAACAAAGGTCTCGCTTAGCAACGAACTACCCCCCGAGATCCGGATGATTCTGGATCTCCTTACTTTCCGCCGCGCCCTCAAGACATGGCTTTTCCAGCAAGCGGGCCTGACCTAGGGAGGATTTTAGGTAGGGATGATTTTAAGAAAATTTTAATTGACACACAGCTTCGAATATTTGGCTTTTAATTTGGTTTTATGGGGTTTTTTTGTTCTTTGATGTATTTTGTTTGTCTGTTTTAATATGCTGTGC
>NW_015396638.1:19281-24269 GCF_001527695.2 Protobothrops mucrosquamatus
GGGGGGGGAAATCTTTGGGGGGATGCCAGAGGTGGGGGCGCCCTGTGTCCATCTGGGCCATGCGGGAGGGGGGGGGAGAACATACCGCCCCTCCTACGCCCCCTCCTCCCTCGGCACCCCTTCTGACCCCAGGGGGAAATCTTGGGGGGGATGCCAGAGGTGGGGGCGCCGCGGCTCCGGCTGGGCCAAGAGGGGGGAGGGCAACAGACTGACCCGCCCCCCGGTTCCTCTCCTCCTCCCTCCCTCCTCTTTCCTATCTCGCGCATCCCTTGGGAGCCCCCGGGGGGGGGTGTCCCAGCGGCGGGGCCGGGCGGGCGAAGCAGGGGGCGGGCACAGCTGGCCGGCCGCCCCTCCCGCTCCTCCTCCTCCTCCTCCTCCTCCCGGGCTGGAGCCGCGCCTGATGTAATTTCCGAGCAAGCCGCGCGCCCAGGCCCCGAAAACGAAACTGGGGCCGCCCTCAAAAAGAGCGCCGGCGGACAGCGCGGCCACCACTCCGCCGGCCGACCGGGCAGGCTCCCCCATCGCTCCGCTGGCGCATCGCTCCGGAGCCCCGCCGGGTAAGCAGAGCCGCCCCTGCCCGCCGCCGGGTCTCCAGCCCGGGAAAGAGGGGGAGAAGGGCAGGAGCCGCCCCCGCTTCGCTTCCCTCCGCTCCGGGAAAGTTGGGAAGAGGCGGCCAGCCGGCTCGGGGAAGGGAAGGGAAGGGAAGGGGGGCGATGGGGGGTCGTGGAGGAGGAGGAAGGGGGGGAGGGCTCCCATCTGGCCCCCTCCTCGCCCACGTGGCCGGATTGGGCCATCGAGGCCGGGGAGAGGGGTGGGGGGGTCGGCATCGTCTGCTGAGGATGCCCCTCGTGGGGGGGTGTCTTTCTTTGGGGAGGGGGGCGCAGAGACCCCCTTAGATCCAGAGGAGTTGACTAAAGCAAGCGAGCCATCCATCCAGGATGCTGGGGGTGGGGAGATGGGGATGATGGGGTGGGGATAGGTGGGAGGCATCTCTGGGATCCGGCCGATCGCCGCCGCCCTGCTGCCCTGGGGGGGGACACTACAATTCCCATGGGCCCCAGCTGGCAGGGCCAGGAAGGAGGGAGACACGACGGCGATGGCGCGGGGGGGGTGTTTCGAAAAGGCGCGCTTGGTTTTGGATCGGACGGGAAAGGAAAGAAACGACTCTAAAAGCATCTTTGCTCGGGTGGGGCAAGGGGAGAGAGAGGGGTGGGTGGGGGAACGCAGCCCCCCGAGGAGTTTTTTTCAATTTGGGGCTGAAATTTCCTCTTTTGGGGGGGAAGGTTCGCCCACTTCGGGGGTGTCCCTGTGAAGATGCGCACGGCGCGCTTCTGCCACCCCAAAAGACGCGTCTTTTTTTTCCTGCCAGCTGGAAGCCTCGGTGCCAACTCCTAGCGACCTAGCCCATGCTGCTGCTGCTGCTTCCCCCTCGGGTCGGACTACAAGTCCCATTTCTCCCGGCCAGCCGGACGGCAGCAGCCGCGCCGGGATGTCCACACCTGTGGAATTTCCATCCCCATGGAAGTTGGGGTGCAATTTGGGCTGGTGGCGACTTTTTTATGGGGGGGGGGGAGAAATGTCTAGTTAGGTTGGGTTGAAGCGGGACACCCCAAAAAGTGGGATAATCTCCGGGACATGTGAAGAATTGTAGAATCCTAGGCTGGAAGGGACCTTGGAGGTTGTCTAGTCCACCCCCGCCCAAGGCAGGGACTTGGGACAATTTTTTTCTTTGTTTGTATCCTGCCTTTATTGTTTTCACAAATAACTCGAGGGAGGCAGTGAATATATCCAATGCGCCTCCCTCTTTCTATTTTCCCTATAACAACAACCCTGTGGGGTGGGCTGAGAGAAAGGGACTGGCCCAAAGTCACCCAGCTGGCTTTCATGCTTAAGGGAAGATTAGAACCCACTGTCTCCTAGTGATTGGCTCAAAGCCACCCAGTTGGCTTTTGTGGCTAAAGCAGGACTTGAACTCAGAGTCTCCGGCTTTCTAGCCTGCTGCCTTGACCATTAGGCCATACTTCCCTCTTTCTCTCCCAGTCTTCTCTGTGTTCCTGCTGTGGAGCTGTAAATTTTCAGCCTGCCCATCTGTCCTCTTGAAATTTAATCTCATCCTCGGAAGACTTCAAGGCTGTTTATGTGGGAAGAAGAGCATTTAAATTACGCATTTCCTCTTGGTAAAGCAAACAATCGAGATGAGAGATAAGGACTGGGGCTTATTAAGCCTTGGGCTGCTAAACCATTCTGGGACTTGCAGCATGCAAGCCCAGCCAATTGTAGTTTCTTTAACAAGCTAGTTTCCTCTTCCATAAGCCATAATTTAGTGCAGTGTGCAGGCACAGTCAGAGCAGTGAAAATGAGAAGGTGGGTCTTCCCATGGTTTTGCCCATAGCAACTGTAATATAAGTCAGTGATGGCGAACCTTTTAGAGACCGAGTGCCCAAACTGCAACCCGAAACCCACTTATGCATCGAGTGCCAGGTGGGTGTGGCCCATTGGGTGGGTGTGGCCCATTGGGTGGGCATGGCTGCAGTGGTAACGGCAGACTGGGTGGGAGTAAAAAGTTCAATCAATCAATTCCAACTTTGCAAGATCTTTTTTTTTCCCACGAGAAGTTGAAATTGACTGATTGAATCTTTTCTCTTTTTTTTTTTGCACATGGCAGCGGAGGCCTAAAGCGAAAAGGTTTTATAAAACCCAGCTGAAGGCCTAGGACTGGGGCGATGGCGCGCGTGCCCACAGAGAGGACTCTGAGTGCCGTCTCTGGCACCCGTGCCATAGGTTCGCCACTACTGATATAGGTGGTATTAATGTAGGCACCTGGCTCAATAGTAGCAACTGTGAGGGGGATCTTGGGAGTCCTGCTGAACAATCAATATGAGCCAGCCGTGTGTGGCAGCTGCCAAAAAAAGCCAACACAGTCGTAGGGTGCTTTAACAGACGGACAGAATCGTGTGAAGTTTTAATATCGCTTTATAAGGCCTTGGTAAGCCCACATTTGGAATACTGTACCCAGTTTTGGTTGCCATGATGTAAAAAACGATGTTGAAACAGCTTGCCTCCAGAAGTTGTGGGCGCTCCATCACTGGAGATTTTTAAGAAAAGTCTGGACAGCCAATTTGTCTGAAATGTTAGAATAGAATAGAATAGAATAGAAAATATGGAATGGAATAGAGTGGAATGGAATGGAATAGAATAGAATAGAAAATATGGAGTGGAATGGAATAGAATAGAATAGAAAATATGGAATGAAATGGAATGGAATAGAATAGAATAGAATAGAATAGCAAATATGGAATGGAATGGAGTGGAATAGAATAGAATAGAATAGAAAATATGGAATATAATTAGAATAGAATAGAATAGAATAACAGAGTTGGAAGGGACCTTGAAGGTCTTCTAGTCCAGAGGTCCCCAACCTTTTGGGCACCAGGGACCTGTGGCATGGAGAAAGATTTTTCCATGGACCAGGGCGGGTGTGTGGTTTTGAATACTGCCTGCATCCGGAGGATGGAGCTTTGTTTATTTGTGTGGCCCGCTTGCTGGTATGCTGCGGACTGTGCCGGTCCACGGGACCAGGGGTTCTAGTCCAACCCCCTGCTCAGGCAGGAAACCCTATACCATTTCAGACAAACTGTTCTCCAGCCTCTTCTTAAAAGCCTCCAGTGATTGAGCATCCACAACTTCTGGAGGCAGGTTGTTCCACTGGTTAATTGTTCTCACTGTCAGGAAATTTATCTTTGCTTCCAGGTTGTTTCTCTCCTTGATTAGTTTCCATCCGTTGCTTCTTGTTCTGCCTTCGGGCGCTTTGGAGAATGGCTTGACTCCCTCTTCTTTGGGGCAGCCCCTGAGATACTGGAAGACTGCTATCATGTCCCCCCTCCTCCTTCTCTTCATTAAACTAGACCAGGGGTAGGCAACCTTGGCTCTTTTATGACTCGTGGACTTCAACTCCCAGAATTCCTGAGTCAGCATAGCATAGAAGTCCATGAGTCGCAAAAGAGCCAAGGTTGCCTACCCCTGAACTAGACATACCCAAGGACTACAGGGCCTTTGGTGCTCTCTGAGCTTGGTTGTTTTCTTGCTAACATTTCTTCACCAAACTAGGTAGCATCATTAGTACTAGAAGGGAATGGGGTTTGCGTTGAGGAGGAAGTGTAGTGGAGGAGGACTGTGGGGTCCTGGGTGCCCTCTGAGCTTGCTTGTTTTCTTGCAGACATTTCAATACCCAACTAGGTAACATCATCAGTGCTAGATGGGAGTGAGGATTGTTCTCTGTTGATAGACAAATGGCTTGTCCTATCTGTATTGGTGGAAATGGATCTTGGTTCCGTAATTAGACTGTGGTTTATTCTTTGTCTCTCTGAGTTGGTAGTTCCTTGATTGGTGCATCTTTTTCTCCTTGTTGGTAAGCCTAATGTTGCTGTTAGACTTAATCTCTATAATAATAATAATAATAATAATAATAATAATAATAATAATAATAATAATAATAATAATAATAATAATAATTATTATTATTATTATTATTATTATTATTATTATTATTATTATTATTATTATTAATAAAAAGTTGGAAGGGACCTTGGAGGTAATCTAGTCCAACCCCCTGCTCAGGCAGGTAACCCTATACCACATGGGGCTTCCCTTGAGGAGCACCCGGAGGCTCCAGCTAGTCCAAAATGCGGCCGCGCGGGCGGTGTTGGGAGGGACTCGTCGCTCCCACGTAACACCGCTGCTGCGCGAGCTGCATTGGCTGCCGGTGGCCTTCCGGGTGCGCTTCAAGGTGCTGACTATCATCTTTAAAGCGCTCCATGGCAGCGGACCAGGATACCTTCGAGACCGCCTTCTGCCACAGATTACCTCCCATCGGCCAGTACGCTCCCACAGGGTGGGTCTCCTCAGGGTGCCGTCGGCCAGACAGTGCCGGCTGGCGACCCCAAGGGGGAGGGCCTTCTCTGTGGGAGCTCCCACCCTCTGGAATGAGC